>NC_058409.1:59647380-59863237 GCF_002201575.2 Neomonachus schauinslandi | reverse complement strand
AAGACTGTAATAAGAGATGAGGAAGGACACTATATCCTACTTAAAGGATCTATCCAACAAGAAGATCTAACAATTGTAAATATCTATGCCCCTAACATGGGAGCAGCCAATTATATAAGGCAATTAATAACAAAAGCAAAGAAACACATCGACAACAATACAATAATAGTGGGGGACTTTAACATCCCCCTCACTGAAATGGACAGATCGTCTAAGCAAAAGATCAACAAGGAAATAAAGACTTTAAATGACACACTGGACCAAATGGACTTTACAGACATATTCAGAACATTCGCCCCAAAGCAACGGAATACACATTCTTCTCTAGTGCCCATGGAACATTCTCCAGAATAGATCACATCCTAGGTCATAAATCAGGTCTCAACCGGTACCAAAAGATTGGAATCATTCCCTGCCTATTTTCAGACCACAATTCTTTGAAACTAGAACTCAATCACAAGAGGAAAGTCGGAAAGAACTCAAATACATGGAGGCTAAAGAGCATCCTACTAAAGAATGAATGGGTCAACCAGGAAATTAAAGAAGAATTAAAAAAATACATGGAAACCAATGAAAATGAAAACACAACTATTCAAAATCTTTGGGATGCAGCAAAGGCAGTCCTAAGAGGAAAGTATATAGCAATACAAGCCTTTCTCAAGAAGCAAGAAAGGTCTCAAGTACACAACCTAACCCTACACCTAAAGGAGCTGGAGAAAGAACAACAAATAAAGCCTAAACCCAGCAGGAGAAGAGAAATAATAAAGATCAGAGCAGAAATCAATGAAATAGAAACTAAAAGAACAGTAGAACAGATCAACGAAACTAGGAGCTGGTTCTTTGAAAGAATTAACAAGATTGATAAACCCCTGGCCAGACTTATCAAAAAGAGAAGAGAAATGACCCAAATCAACAAAATCATGAATGAAAGAGGAGAGATCACAACCAACACCAAAGAAATACAAACAATTATAAGAACATATTATGAGCAACTCTATGCCAGCAAATTAGATAACCTGGAAGAAATGGATGCATTCCTAGAGATGTATCAACTACCAAAACTGAACCAGGATGAAATAGAAAACCTGAACAGACCTATAACCACTAAGGAAATTGAAGCAGTCATCAAAAATCTCCCAAAAAACAAAAGCCCAGGGCCAGATGGCTTCCCAGGGGAATTCTACCAAACATTTCAAGAAGAATTAATACCTATTCTTCTGAAACTGTTCCAAAAAATAGAAATGGAAGGAAAACTTCCAAACTCATTTTATGAGGCCAGCATTACCTTGATCCCAAAACCAGACAAAGACCCCATCAAAAAGGAGAATTACAGACCAATATCTTTGATGAACATGGATGCAAAAATTCTCACCAAAATACTAGCCAATAGGATCCAACAGTACATTAAAAGGATTATTCACCATGACCAAGTGGGATTTATCCCTGGGCGGCAAGGTTGGTTCAACATCCGCAAATCAATCAATGTGATACAATACATTAACAAAAGAAAGAACAAGAATCATATGATCCTCTCATAGATGCAGAAAAAGCTTTTGACAAAGTACAGCATCCTTTCTTGATCAAAACTCTTCAGAGTATAGGGATAGAGGGTACATACCTCAATATCATAAAAGCCATCTATGAAAAACCCACAGCGAATATCATTCTCAATGGGGAAAAACTGAGAGCTTTCCCCCTAAGGTCAGGAACGCGGCAGGGATGTCCACTATCACCACTGCTATTCAACATAGTATTGGAAGTCCTAGCCACAGCAATCAGACAACAAAAAGAAATCAAAGGCATCCAAATTGGCAAAGAAGAAGTCAAACTCTCACTCTTTGCAGATGATATGATACTTTATGTGGAAAACCCAAAAGACTCCACCCCAAAACTGCTAGAACTCATACAGGAATTCAGTAAAATGGCAGGATATAAAATCAATGCACAGAAGTCAGTGGCATTCCTATACACCAACAACAAGACAGAAGAAAGAGAAATTAAGGAGTCAATCCCATTTACAATTGCACCCAAAACCATAAGATACCTAGGAATAAATCTAACCAAAGAGACAAAGGATCTGTACTCAGAAAACTATAAAATACTCATGAAAGAAATTGAGGAAGACACAAAGAAATGGAAAAATGTTCCATGCTCATGGATTGGAAGAACAAATATTGTGAAGATGTCAATGCTACCTAGAGCAATCTACACATTCAATGCAATCCCCATCAAAATACCATCCACTTTTTTCAAAGAAATGGAACAAATAATCCTACAATTTGTATGGAACCAGAAAAGACCCCGCATAGCCAGAGGAATGTTGAAAAAGAAAAGCAAAGCCGGCGGCATCACAATTCCGGACTTCCAGCTCTATTACAAAGCTGTCATCATCAAGACAGCATGGTACTGGCACAAAAACAGACACCTAGATCAATGGAACAGAAAAGAGAGCCCAGAAATGGACCCTCCACTCCATGGTCAACTAATCTTTGACAAAGCAGGAAAGAATGTCCAATGGAATAAAGACAGTCTCTTCAACAAATGGTGTTGGGAAAATTGGATAGCCACATGCAGAAGAATGAAACTGGACCATTTCCTTACACCACACACAAAAATAGACTCCAAATGGTTGAAAGACCTCAATGTGAGACAGGAGTCCATCAAAATCCTAAAGGAGAACACGGGCAGCAACCTCTTCAACCTCAGCCGAAGCAACTTCTTCCTAGAAACATCGCCAAAGGCAAGGGAAGCAAGGGCAAAAATGAACTATTGGGACTTCATCAAGATAAAAAGCTTTTGCAAAGCAAAGGAAACAGTCAACAAAACCAAAAGACAACCAACAGAATGGGAGAAGATATTTGCAAATGACATATCAGATAAAGGGCTAGTATCCAAAATCTATAAAGAACTCATCAAACTCAACACCCAAAGATCAAAGAATCCAATCAAGAAATGGGCAGAAGACATGAACAGACATTTTTCCAAAGAAGACATCCAAATGGCCAACAGACACATGAAAAAGTGCTCAATATCGCTCGGCATCAGGGAAATCCAAATCAAAACCTCAATGAGATACCACCTCACACCAGTCAGAATGGCTAAAATTAACAAGTCAGGAAACGACAGATGTTGGCGGGGATGCGGAGAAAGGGGAACCCTCCTACACTGTTGGTGGGAATGCAAGCTGGTGCAGCCACTCTGGAAAACAGTATGGAGGTTCCTCAAAAAGTTGAAAATAGAACTACCATATGATCCAGCAATTGCACTACTGGGTATTTACCCCAAAGATACAAAAGTAGGGATCCGAAGGGGTACGTGCACCCCGATGTTTATAGCAGCAATGTCCACAATAGCCAAACTGTGGAAAGAGCCAAGATGTCCATCAACAGATGAATGGATAAAGAATTGTGGTATATATATACAATGGAATATTATGCAGCCATCAAAAGGAATGAGATCTTGCCATTTGCAACGACGTGGATAGAACTGGAGGGTATTATGTTGAGTGAAATAAGTCAAACAGAGAAAGACATGTATCATATGATCTCACTGATATGAAGAATTCTTAATTGCAGGAAACAAACTGAGGGTTGCTGGAGTGGGGGGTGGGGTGGGAGGGATGGGGTGACTGGGTGATAGACACTGGGGAGGGTATGTGCTCTGGTAAGCGCTGTGAATTGTTCAAGACTGTTGAATCTCAAATCTGTACCTCTGAAACAAATAATGCAATATATGTTAAGGAAAAAAAAAAAGAAGAAGAAGGTAGCAGGAGGGGAAGAATGAAGCGGGGGAAATCGGAGGGGTAGACGAACCATGAGAGACGATGGACTCTGAAAAACAAACTGAGGGTTCTAGAGGGGAGGGGGGTGGGAGGATGGGTTAGCCTGGTGGTGGGTATTGAGGAGGGCACATTCTGCATGGAGCACTGGGTGTTATGCACAAACAATGAATCATGGAACACTTCATCTAAAACTAATGATGTAATGTATGGGGATTAACATAAGAATAAAAAAAAATTAAAACTCAGACATTCAACAAAAAGAAAAAAAAAAAAAAGAGTAAGTATGGACTAGTGAAGCTCTGTAGAATCTGACCAAGATATAGAACAGGTTGTTATGGAGATAAGGCTTTTAATAATTATCATGAAAAAGGGCATGATCTGTTGCTCTGAATATCTTTAAGAATTAGAAAACTATGCCATTGGCAATGACATGGATGGAGCTAGAGAGCATAATGCTAAGTGAAATAAGTCAGTCAGAGAAAGACAAATACCATATGATTTCACTCATATGTGGAGTTTAAGAAACAAAACAGATGAACAAAGAAAAAAAAGAGAGAGAGAGACAAACCGAGAAACAGACTCTTAACTATAAAGAACAAACTGATGGTTACCAGAGGGGAGGTGGGTGGGGAATGGGGGAAATAGGTGAGGGGATTAAAGAGCACACTTATCATCCTGATGAGCACCAAGTAATGTACAGAATTGTTGAATCACTATATTGTACTCCTGAAACTAATAGAACACAGTAAGTTAACTATACTGGAATTAAAATTTTAAACTTAATAAAATTTTTAAAAATCTTTTATCAATTAAAAAAACTAGAAAACTATGAAATAGATCAGGTGCAGCAGCATCTGGAGATGGAAATATTTAAGCATGAACATATCCTTATGGCTTAAAGAGTCTATGTGAGATGGATTTCAAATATAAAATAAAGCAACTGGGTTTGCTCTGAAAGCACAGATTCTAGGCCCTCTTCCTGCAAGTCGGAAGTGAATAAATGGTACATCGTCCAGTTCACCGACTGACTAAAAGATTCATCTCCCTCTAGCTCTACACTGCTCATCAGATGCTCAAAGGAGAGTAAAGACTAACTGAGCTAATGAAACAAAAGATGTTTTATTTTAATATTTTTGACCACTAACAGATTCCAAACTGGTATTTCTTTTTCAAGGAATGATTTAAAAGGAAAGCAGATAGCATCAAACAACATTGTTAGCACAAGATTCTCCTCTCTATTACCTTTCACCAGCTCGTTCTCTTGCCCTCATTCCCTCAAGCCCCTCCAAACACACCCCCAATAGAAACCACTGACGCCTTTGCACAGAGGGGAAATGTGCATGCAGCACAGATGTATGGCTGCCTTTGGGATTTGAATCACCCAAACAATCTGAGTTAATTACATCAACTGATGTAACCTAATTCTTTTAAAAGAGATGTCTGGCTGTGGAGAATTTTGAATGGATATTTAAGGCTTTCCTTAGCTCCCTGGAGAAGATCTGAAATTAGGAAGATATTTTTACCTAAGAAAATCAGTGTATCTTTGCAAATGCAACATTTCCATGCTCTTTACTCGCTCATATTTTTCTGTATTCTTTTAACAATTTGGACCTCTTACAGAACCTCCTAATAATATAGTTACGAAACTTTCATTAATAAGAGAAAGGAAGATAGTACTTTGCCAGTAAAGCAACAGTAAGTCATGTTATGTAAACAACAACAAAAATAACTATTATCCCCCAAACCTTAAGATACCCTCCACTAGGCAATGTCAGCTCTACAAAGCCATTTTTTTCCCCAATTATTTTCTCACAAAGGGTAGGTGATCTCAATGGTTACCTGAGCTCTTTTCTGCTGGCTATGTCCAAGTGTTGCTATCAGCTCTGTGAATCTGTTTTCTGGTGCACAGATGGTAGGAGTGATTGTTTTGAAAACAATTTCTTGCATGGCCACCCCTCCAAAACCACCCAAAGCAAAATCTATCCCACACCTCTGTATTTACACGTTGAGAAAAATCTCCAAAGTTACAAGGATTTATAATATTACCAGCATGGTTTTTTGCATAGTGGAGTCAAGCCATCCTAAATATTGCTCAAAACATTTTAACTTGCCTAGCCATGACTGGACTGGAAAATTAGAGCAATGGCCTGGACACTGAACAAAGGAAACAGCATCATTAAAATACAGTAATTCTGTAATTCCGTCCGCTAAGACAAATGCATTTTTATGGTACTAAAATGAAAACCTGCCATGTTGGCAGAGAAATTGGTAAGACTGAACATGAGCATAAACACATATCTAGTAAAGATAACTATGAGACTCATCTTTTTAAAATTCCAATTGTGGAATAGGGCTAAATCATAAACACAACTCAGGAAATTCAATTAAAGCTGACAGCATATACTTAACTTATGTGACTGTAATAAAAAGGGCATAGCTCAGTGAGCTGAGGAGAGGAATGTCAGGTTTAACTTAGCATTCCACATTTATAATATTCTAAAACACAGAAAATTCAAAGAACATCCTTCCCTAAGAAATCTTAACTAATGGGTGGGAGAAGGAGACTGGAGGAAAGTTTTACAAAAAGCATAATGCATTCAGGAAAAACTCACCAATACATAAAATATAATATCTGATCATACATAGGAGCCATATATCAAAAGTAAATGAACGTCCTGTTCAAGCTAAAGGAGAACAGGAACCCTCAATAGTATATGATGTGCATGTGTTCGCTTTGAGGGGCTATCAAGGGCAGCACCTCTGAGTATATCTGGGGTCTGGTGTTTCAGAGTCTGGTAAGTCAGTCACCATCTGCTGTGAACAATGCAAAGATGAGATTTCTTGGAAATGCTAAGTGACCGTTTAGTGGGGCCAATTTTAAAGCTCTAGATAAATATAATTTCTGGCCATCACAAACCCTCAGATGAAATAGTTATCTCAGTTTCCATCTTACTCTGAATTATGGAGCTTGTGGGCAGTGAGCAGTTTTAATTGCAAGTGACAAAATGCAAGTAAAACCAGGCTGAAGCAAAATACACAGGTTAATCAACTCACATAACTGGAATCTCAAGGGGTAGAACTGGATTTCTGCAAAACCATATGCAGAGATTTCTTGCTATCTCAACTCCAATTCTCTTTGCCTGACTTTGTTCTGCATGTGGGTTCTCTTCTCCTGGAAGGCAAGGTGACTGCTGATATAGTCTCAAAATTCTCTGATTTAGCATTATCTTTCCCTGACCACCTGAATACAGTGAGAGAGGTATAATTCAGCTTTAACTTCCCTTATCACACCTACCCTCTACAATTGCATAAAGCAAGAAAGGTATACCTCTCCCAAGAAAGGAGTGCGGGCAGATCCCCTAGAGTAAGTCTAATGAGCCACATGTTTAAACCTAAGCCACTTTCAGGGCACTTCTTCAAGGAACTACTATCAAGCACAGGCAGAACATGATTACATCAATATTTCTTCAGAAGAGAGTGGCAAAGCAATGCCCCCCCCCAACACACACACCTACACACACACACACACGCACACACACACACACACCGCGCATATGCTCGCGACTAAGAAATCCCTTTTATAATCAGGCAAGCCAAAGTGGACTGTGACTCTCAACTAGATTATCCTTCCCTCCTACCTAACCCTACTTTAATGGGTGAGAGGAGGTGATGAGCAGCCCTGCCACCATCCCTACTTTCCCACAATAAGATCTGTGTTTACAGGAAAAAGTAGAGTTCTAAAATTCAACAATAAAAGCAATTGTTGCCTTTTGGTAATTAGAAGAGTGAAAATTATATACCTAGAAGTCAACTGTAGAAATTGAAATTCAACCTCTCTGGTAGTGAAGGGCAGAGTGTACACGCATTCCACAGCAAGCAAGAACTTTAGATGGTAAGGTCCCAACAGTGCTACTCCATATTTTCACTGTTTTCTTTGGGGTCAGACTCTTTCATGCCTTTTCCTAGCCCAGAGACAGCTACTAGTAGCTTTAGCAAAACTTACACACTCAAACAAAGACATTTTTCACCAATGACCTATGAGCCCAACAGGTTTACCAGCCAGTTCAGAGAAGGATTTAGATTTGGAATGTTTACTCTGAGTTCATCTAATCCAAGTAAATGCCATCGAATCTGGCTAGTTAGACAATTTGCTTACAGGAAAGATATGCCTAGCTCAAGTATCTTTAGAAAACACCCTGGAAATAGTGCATCTTTAATCAGGATAACAGAACATCTCCTTTCTGTTTACCCCAATTCAGGACCATAATGGATATTTTCAATATTTAGCAGTCACTAGAGTTTTAAGTTAGTGCAAATTCAGTTTTGGGATATGCTCAATTTTTATTCTTTTTTTGTCTAAAATAATTTCTATCCATTTATCTTCTACCTAATTTCCCTCTTAAATATCACTATATACCAACTTATTTTTTGAAAGGAATCTTCCAAATTAAGCTTCTCCTCAATCAGTAGTAGTGTAGCTGTGCTACGCCTCTCCTATCAGTAGAAAAGCCAAAATTAAAATTTATAGCAGAATTGGTACAAGAATACCCACCACCACCAGACCTCATTAAAAATCCTTGAATGGATCAAAAACAAAAAAGATTACAAAAAAGCAATTTTATATAGGTAAAGTACAAAAGAAAAGTAATTACATGAAAACTAACAAAAGTTTATTTCATGTACTGGGGAAAATCAATTTTAATCAAAATCAATCAATTTTAATCAAAATTAAAATTTATAGCAGAATTGGTACAAGAATATAAAAAAGAAATTCCTGGCTTTGTGGCTCCCCACACACATTAATGGGAGATACAGGTAAGAAATAAATAAAATATATTATTGTATATTAGATAGTAATAAGGACTAAGGATAATAAAAGCAGAGGAGGGTGATAAGAAGTATGTGTGTGAGGGACCAATCATAGAATAGAGCGGCTTGCATAGGACTTAGTGTATAATACATAAAAGTAAAGAATTGAAGGGAGGGGGGGGGGGAGGGAGCCTACTACTGCTTTACTCACTATCGCACCACTTAACATAATGGCTAGCACAAACTGGTGCTCAATAATATTTCTGAATAAATGAACAAGTAAATAAAGTTTGATTATCGGCAAAGGCCTTCATCCTGTTAACCATATAAGAACCTTACAAATCATTTCCTATTGAACAATGTCATCTGGCTTTTATTTTTCACTCGTACCTTCTGATGACTCCACAGAGCCACAAAGCGAAGGAAGTAGTAATTCTTTGGCCATCACAGCTGCTCTTGGAGTGTCACCTGTTGTTATTTCCCTTTGTCCTAAAGATGGCTTGAGAAAGGACCTTGCCTGCTTTGTTAAGAGCATGCCTTAGCTGGGGGTGAAGGGTGTGCTGTATCCTACAGCATGATTCAATATTAGTGCTTTTATTCCTTTGAGATTCAGTAGCTATGTTATGTCATGATTTGATGTGTAGTCAGTCCTGAGGGTTTTTTGGAGGAGGCAGGGGAGGGGAGGATGAAAGAGGTCTTACTGGGCGCCTGGGTGGCTCAGTCGTTAAGCGTCTGCTTTCGGCTCAGGTCGTGATCCCGGAGTCCCGGGATCGAGTCCCACATCGGGCCCCACATCGGGCTCCCTGCTCAGCAGGAAGCCTGCTTCTCCCTCTCCCACTCCCCCTGCTTGTGTTCCTGCTGTCGCTATCTCTCTGTCAAATAAAAAAAAAAAAAAAAAAAGAAAGAGGTCCTACTGACGCTACACATAAAATACAACCAAGCTAATAAAGTCTTTTTTTTTTTTGCTAATAAAGTCTTTTGAAAAAAGGTGAAATAAGTATCTCCAATGACTTTCGTAATGTCCTTTAATATTGATGTCTTTCCTCAAGGGTTTCACCAAGGTTTCTCAAGCTCTTGGTTTTTTTTAAAAAACAGCCTGGATTTCCGCAGGAGACCTGACATGTCACCAGTGCTCTTTGTCTCAATGTCTAGCACACTGGCAGTACGCTCGGCAGGCGCTCTCACTCTTTCTTCTTCGGACAGCTTGAAATGGTAAAAAGTGGAAAATATGAAAAAAGCTGTTATGACTACCTCTATAACAGCAGCAGCCTTCAGGGAATTATCTTCCATTTCTTGTAATTAAATTGCTTGTGAATTTTTTTTAATACACTTACATCATGCTAACCTGCCAAAACAAATTCAACAAAGTTAAATTTTCCTAAAAGACTGACTAAAGATGAAAAGTCAGCAATTCCCAAGCAGGACAAAAGTGACTGGGTTGGCCATGTTGTTTCCCAGAGCTTTACCCCTACCAGCAGAGACTAAATGATCCTAAACTAAAGAGGAGATGAATCATATAGGTCCTAATGTCAATCTATAGGGTACTGTTCTTCCTGCTTTTTAACATACGTCATATGGTCAAAGAACATAATATTATGCATATTATATTTTCCTTTATATCTACATCCTACTGACAAATGGCCTTTACCATATTTTATAACTCACATTTCTATGTCAAACTCCTAAAGAATAAATGTAACATAAATGGGAACAGCAGAGTGTGGTCTCTTGCCTAAGGCAGTCATTAGTCTAAGAATCAGATTTTAGTGAACACCACCCTATCCATTCCCCTTTAGTCCTGAGATTCAGACTCCCATCAGCAAAATATAGTCCACAGATAATATCTGTGCTCACCTAATTGTGGTAAAGCATGTTGACATCTCTGAGAGAAATACATAACTTTAAAGTCAAAATATTCGGGATGCCTGGGTGGCTCAGTCGGTTAAGCAGCTGCCTTCAGCTCAGGTCATGATCCAAGGGTCCTGGGATCCAGTCCCATATTGGGCTCCCTGCTCAGCAGGGAGCCTGCTTCTCCCTCTGCCTCTGCTGCTCCCCCTGCTTGTGCATGCGCTCTCTCTCTGACAAATAAATAAATAAAATTGTTAAAAAATAATGAAGTCAAAATATTCAAAACTATGTAAACCTTTAAGTTCAGCTATACTAAATAAGAATTGGTATTCATTAGAAGAAGGTCTGGAATGAAGTTTAGTTTTATAATATCCCCATCTGGATAATTTATACACTCCAGAAGCACAGTTTATGAACACAAAAAGTTAATATACTAAGTAGTCGTCATAGTATATCTCTTTAGGAATACTAATAGATAAATATATTGTTGGCATGGTTATATTTGTTTTATGTACTTGAAGTCAGTAAATGTTCTTCTTTGTTCTATAAATTGTTTCTTTTTACCAACTTGGGTTTCTCTCTCAATAAATAGGAGTTTGGGGTTTAATACTAATATTAATATTTTCTACACACTTATGCACTTTTTCCATTGATGTACTCAGAGGTATATTACCAATTTCCATAAAGAGAAGTCAAAGAGCCTAAACAATGTCAACAATATTACCAAAATTTGGGTAAAGTTATTTTCATTTCATAAGCTAGATGAGGTAAACACTTTAAAACCTACCAATGAACTATTTCCTGCCTTCTTACTTGGTGTTCTAATTTTGATTTTAATATACGTGTTTGGATATTAACCTCTGTTCTTTACCAAGGAAAATTAAGGGAGGGGAGGATGTGGGGGTACCATTGGAGATAATCTGCCAGAACCACGTCATCACTCCTTGAGTGAGTCTACTGAAATTCTCCATTCTGCCTTTAACCACCTTTGTGATCTTGACCAGGGAATTTGTTCATCAGATTCTGATCTGTAAAATGAGGGGGTTGATCAACATACTATCCAAAGTTGCTTTCAGCTTCGAGGGAAGCCAAATTCTTCAATGCTTTTCTGTAATGAACTGACATTACAAGAACTGAAAGAACTAAGGAAGCCAAGGTTTTTAATCACTGCCACAAACATGTCTCCTTCTGAGGGAAAACTCCCCGCTAGAGCTCTCCAGGTGCAGCCTCATGGAAGCCAATGTGGACAAAAACCGAATGGTTGCTTGGTCCACAGGTAGGAATCCAGACACTGGCTATGACCTGTTACAACTAATTGAGCATGACCAATAAGATTCTCTGAATCCTTGGAAAATTTGAATTAGATGGAGAAAATAAATCAAGTACTCATTTAATTTAGAGACAGATACTCATTACAAGCAGAAAAGCTAGAGAGGCCATGGTAGATTATGTGGAAGCTCAAGAAATTTAAAACAATTTTATCCAAAGATTAGGGAAGTTTGTTCCTCCTTACGTGTACTACATTAATTAGACTTCTTGGTATTAGCTAGTAAATAAAAGGTTTGGAACTCTGAGATGGACATCTTTAGAAGATTATTTCAAAAGGCCCCTTGTTTTCTACTCAAGATAGTATTAAAAAATAGTGAGCTATTAGTCACAAGGCTTTTGATTAATCACAGCCCTCTGTGGCGATATTTCCCTCCGTGACCACTTCAGAAGTGTGAGTACAGACTGGAGACATCCCTGTCTTAGTAGGGCCAAGCTTAGACATGTCCTGAAATGAGTTCTCTTATTTGGATGACCTGCCTCCCTCTTTCAGAACCAAGGTGACCAACAGAAATTATTTCAATTACAACTTCTCCTCTCTCAGCTGAAGCATGAAGAGGTGACCTTCCACACTGTCTAGCAGAGCAATTACAAAGTGGACAATACAAAAATTCTCATGACAAGATGTAAAATCTATCTTCACTATAAACCCCCATTTTCTGAGGTAATCAGTGATTTTCTGATCGGGTTCTTAAAACCAAAAGACAAGTTAAGATAACTCTCAAATCAATAATGTAGGGGCACTTTAATAAGGGAAAATTGAAGAATCATGGACTTAGATGGTCATTAAAGAATTAATTGAGCCCTTTGCCTGAAAACTTACACCATATATAATGGACGATTGTTGTTCCCATTCGGAGAACTCTTCGGTGAGGGTGTTCCCAGTGACTGTAAAAGCTTCCCAAATCATGGTAATTGAAAGTGGTCTGGGAAGCAGTCCAGAAGGTCATCTACCTTCTCATTTCCACAGCTCAGGCTTCCTCCAGCTCAATTCCAAAATGTAGGTCAAGTTGACCTCAGAGGGGTGAGATTGATCCCATTTCAACTCTGGGACTTTGGTCCCAATGCAGAGCCATCTCAGTTTAGATCCCCAAGACAGTTAAGGGTCCAAGGCAACATCCAAAATTACCCTTTATGGGCAGAGAGTTTCCTCCATTGGCTTCCTTGATTGACTCAGTCAACAGTTGATTGTGAAGTGCTTATAATTTTCCAAACTCTGCTCCGGGCACAGGGAATATAAAATAGTAAAGCAAGATCTCTGTTATTAGAGCTTTTATATTCAATATGGGGAGAAAAAAAGAAAAAAACAAACAAATGAATAAATGAGAATATACAGAGAATAGCATTTATGAGGGCTGGGTGTCTTCTTCAGATTATGATGCTGACCTTTTAAGAGGTTGGGGGCTGAAATAATGAGAAAGAGTGTCAAAATATACTGTTTTGTTTTGCTTTGTTTTATGATCTGTACCCCAGTGCCTATTTCTAGAGCATCACCTGAGAGCTCCAGGACAGGTAAGACCAGCAGGCTGGCCTATCCCTTTTAGATACAAATCTGTATATGTCCCTAAGATGCCCCTGGCTGCTGTAGGTCCCAGAGGACCAGGGCCATGTGGACGAATGGCTCTAGGCTGGCTGCATACTTCGTGCCCTAAAAGCCTGAATCTAGACTCTTAGGAAGAGGGAGTAAAACAGCACCTTTGTCCACTGGAGATAGAGAGGGTACAGAATATCTCTCCAGTTTCTATTTGGTGCCAAACCACCTTGGAAAAAGTAAAAGATGTAGGGGATGAAAAGTTGTCCCTTCATTTTCTAGGGTAATCATTTATAATCCCCCATATTAAGAGGCCTACTTTATTATTCCACAACTAAGTTAATTTCAAAATCTTTTCTCCACAGTGCGCCTAATAAGAAGCAGATGTGGGAACCACCTCAGAACCAGGAGAACCCCTCTCCTATCTCTCCCAACCTCTGTCTGTTGCAAATAAGCCAAATTTAAACCAGCAATCATGCATGTTTCCAATCAGCACTCCAGCTTTCTCCCCACGGAAGTAACTCCTTGGCTTGCACAAGGGAAGGAAATGTTTCCTTCAAAAAGCAATGCCAGGACAGGGAGCAGCTTATTCTCACGATATTTAACAGGCTAACCCGTCAGTGCAGTGGAAAAAAAAAAAAAAAAAATCGATGCAGGAGCAGCGAGAGAAAGACAGGAGAGGCCCTATGCCAGTAGAAACAATGAGAAAGACAGAAGAGGACCGGGGAAAACACTTATAAAGTTGGAGGACACAAAGCTTGTCTTCCTAGTAGCCCACCCTATTGCGGATCCATAAGGAAGTATAGTTCATGGTGAGAGGCGCTATCTCTCCTTCATCTCACACACCCCTGATCATAATAAACAGAAGAGAAATGGATTGAAATCCACAGAGGAGGCAGGGTCCAGTTTTTGTGGTATGTAGAAGAGACAGTATCACACTAGTGCAGCTGAAAGACCAAAATGTCCTTCATGTGTTTTATGACATCTCTCCCTCTTCTGCAGTAAGAAAAGGGAAATATTTTGTCATACCATGAAAAATAAGAAAATGCCATGATTGCCCCAAGGAGAGGACCCCATTAACCAAACCTGTTTGGGGGGAAAGGAAAATAAAAATGGAAGAATTTGCCATTCTCCCTCCAGCCTCACCCATACTTTTCTAGATCTGCCCCCTTAAGCGCTTCTCAGCATTCTTAGGGTATGTATGGACTCACTTGTGAAAAACGTTGAGCTATCTGAGGCTTCTGGACAGTCTGTAGGAGAAATAGCCTACATGAGAGGATTATTGTTGACATTGGCTTTTGTTTGCCGTTTTTAAATATACTTGCAAGAAAGGGTGACTTGTGAGACTGTCCAAGGCAGTTTCACTGCAGCCATAATCTTCAACAAGAGTAATCAGCACAAAGCCAGCCTTCCATTTAAATAGTCTTTTCACTGGAAAAAAACACCGGTTCAGTTGTGTGTGCTTGTCTCTTTCTGACAGCATTTCTCCAAGCAGAGCAAAGTAACAGCACCCATAGTAACACTCTCAAAACACCAAGAGGCTGGTAGTTAACTCAATAAAACTCTTGAACACACAAATAGCTAATAGTCTGTAACTGACTGAGCAGAGAGTGAGTAGCTGACAGTTCTGGGAATCAAACTGAATGTTTATTTTAATCTGTTTAATTTAAAATTGGTACAACATTTTACTGTACAGTAAGTTTATATAAATGTTTTAATGGTTGGTTAAGTTATATGCTTGTTTTTAGATGGGAATTTTAAAACATGTATCACATGTAACTTTTTAAGATATTTTCACTTTTCCCAAAGCATTGGAGAAAACAGTTTAATGCAATAAACATAAAAAGTCAATAGACCATCACACCATGTTTAAAAGAGCCTTCCCAGCAACAAGCAACCTGCATTCCAATCTTCCCTCGGCCACCTTCTTGCTCTGTGAGCTTGGGCAAGTTACCCTCTAACTGCCATGGGGCACCTGGGTGGTTCAGTCGGTTAAGTGTCTGCCTTTGGCTCAGGTCATGATCCCAGGGTCCCGGAATTGAGCCCTGAGTTGGGCTCCGGCTCTCCCTGCTGGGGGAGGTGGGAGGCCTACTTCTCCCTCTCCCTCTGCCCTCCCCTCCCCCGCCCCCCTGCTCGTGCTCTTTCTCAAATAAGTAAATAAAATCTTAAAAAAGAAAGTTACTCTCTAACCCTCATTACAGTCATCTATGAAATGAGATCAAAATAATCCTGAACTCTTAAGATTATTGTGAACATTAATAAAACAAGGCAGGTAGAGTGGTAAGAGGAATGCCTGGCATGCCATCAGTACTCAGTTATTATAATTCACTCTCTTTTACAACTGGGCATCAGCTAACCGATCTACACATTTGCCCTGAGTTGTTCACAAAATCTGGCTCTGGAGCCACACTGCTCATCAGAAACCTACTAGGCATAGGGATTTTTAAGTAGTACGTGGGATCTTTTCATTTACTGAAGTCCAAAATACAGAACAACAGTTATCAACAGAAAAACATTCCAGCAAGAGCTATTAGGGAACTAACACGTTTCAGAGCATATTTCATCTCTATTCTATGCAAAGCGAGCTGCTCATCACAGACCCATAGAATGCTAGCCTAGTAACAGATGGTAGGCTAGCCAAAACCCACCACCCACCACCACACCCCTTACCACCTTATTTTATAAAGGAAAAAAACCTCAGTGAACTATTATGTTTCTCCCTCCTCCATTCGTCTAAGTTTAGAAGCAACCCAGAACCAAATCTGGGATCTCTCCACACATGAATAATTTTTTTTTTGTTTCCCTCATTTAAATCGATGATGTTTGACTTAATATAAATGAAAATATGGGATTGTTACATACAAACTTGCTGACTAGCATTACAAGGTAAGTGTGAGCCAAAGGCCACATTGCAACCATGCCATTGATACGTCAAACAATTAAGACTCACTAACTATTACGTTGTCTTAGTTTTCCTTATCAGACAAATAGCAATCGCTCCTGGTCAGGGTTTATCCCAACATGGCTGGTGAGGCAGCTTTACAGGTACGCCTTCTAGGGGATGAAGTTTGGAGGACACAACCCCCTGGACATCCTGCCTCCCCTGCCCGAATTAGAGCAGATATGTCCCTGGACAAGAGAATCAGACTTCTTTCATTCAAGTCCTACCTAGAAATCCATAGAAATGTCTCTTCTTAATAGCTCAGTGCTGCCACCTGCAACTAGTCTGGCCAGGAGAAGTATTATAAAGAGATTCTACTGGCTGCAATGGAAACCATCCAAGTTACAGTAACAAAATAAGGCTTTCTCAGTGAACCTCTGCCAATCAACTTTCAAAATGCCAAGAAAGAGAATTTTCCAAGCCAGGAACCGTAATGCAGATATTTCTCCCTGCCATTGCTGCTTAGTCTGCTCTGAACTCTGACATCAGAGAGATCAAAGGTCTTAGTCTTTCAAGGCATCCACGGCCCTACCTGAGCTCTCCAGATTTTAGGAGAATGTTCCCTAGAGTTTGCCTCCTGAATTGACAATTATTAATAGCTCATCCACTTAGACTTTCAGCTCCAGTATCGTTAACTGGAGATTTTCGCTATGGAAGCCTCATTCCCCCTGCGCATCTCAGTAGCCTCTGTACAAAGGCTCATTCAGAGGATGGGGATTTTGACTTCTCACTGAGGATACATTTAATAATATCTCCTTCACAAAACTTCTGCTGTCCTCAATACCGCCATCCAGCAGGACAGACTCCAGACTTCTTCTTATCTTTCAAAACTGGGGACTGGCCACATTTCTTCTAGGAACTGTCTTGAAGCCACACCATATGTATATCGAAATTACACAAATTTAGGCATACAAACACAGGGATTGAGTTTGCAACTGAGACTGCAATTAAGGGCAATCTGCTTGCCTTCCCTTCAATAAGAAAATGCCCCAGAGATGGGAGAGGCAAATCTGCTTTCCCCTTAAGTATGATTGGAGTATTTAAAAATACGTATATTTGGAATAGGATGGCCCCCCAAAATAAGCCAACCTCTTCATCTGGTGATCATCTGCTTGAAAATCAGAAGGAAAACTGGCTCTATCTCAGTTTCCAATGGAGCATCTTCCTTAAAGCTTTCCAAGAATTACTCTGCCCCTCTGTGGTTCTCACTGACTCACTATCTTTGGAATGTAATCCTCGCTCTAATGTGTGACTCCACTGCAGTCCGTTCTTGACCAGGGTTTGAAAAATCTTTGCGGTTCATGACCTGTCATGACATTCATGACAGTTTGTTGTCATGAAGCAATACATAAAAACACTCACATCAGAGATGCCACCACTTCTCTCTCAGAATCACCCTGTAAACTCCCAGTTAGTCTGGGGTCTAAGCCACCTCACAGAGATTCAGATGTGTGGGTAAAGGACAGTGAGCAAGTGTTTAGAGGTGACACAGTCTCTCCTTGATGAAAGAAATGCACCAAGTCTACTCAGACCTCTGAGTAGCTTTATAACATTTCAGAGGAATTGTGAATTCCCAGCTTTCAAACACTCCATCAGTGCCATTCCTGAATAGCCTTCAAAAGAGGCAGGGTGTAGGTGGTTCCAAAAGACCGTAATACTTCTTGGCTACTCTCCTGAACTTGGATCCTGAAGTAGGCCTATCATCTTTGCTTGGGATTTGCTTTTGTTGTCTTCCTCCGAAAACACAACAGATGGAACCTGAGAGTTTACTCAGTTCAATAAAATGTGGGCAGGATGGATTCTGTAACTAAGCCAGGACAGTCACATATGAGGGAGCTTACCCTGGATCCTGGTGGAGATAACCAAAATGTCAGGAAATTTAACAAGAAAAGAAGAGACAGCAAATGTTGTTGATACAATAAGCCTCAACACAAACAAGGCAGTGAATTTAAAAGCTTAGCCTAATGAGACTGCATAGACCTGTATCATGGCAGAAAAGACATCCCTTGGGAGATGAGACTAAAACTATTACAGAGAAGATCTCAAAATGCTTAAAGGAAAAGATTCTAGAGGTAAAAAGTTCCAATTTGAGAGGAGGAGAAAGCCTTAACTAATAGAAACAATTCAGGAGGAACTTCAGGGAGAGAAAGAAAAAAAAATATGATATGTTGTTTGCAATTTACCCAAAATCTTCAGTACAGAAAAAAAATGTGGTTGGTGCATCTGGCATCCTTGCCATCTGCATATTCCTTGGAGCATGACATGAAATCTAGAGGCTGAGAGGCAGACAGCCTTCTGTCAAACACATTCGAATTTCGTGGCCAAATGGCCCAGGGAGAGTTGGGAGCAAAGTTGCAAGCTTCTTTTATAGTGATCTAATTTTTTTTTATCTTGCTTATGTAATAATACAAAGAAGAGCATCTACTTTAACCCTGGAAATTCCTGAGAAAGAAGAGAAGCCAGGGCTAAAGCCAGAACTACCCAATAGAGACCATAGTAGCATCTCTTGTTAAATAGCAGTCCTATCATCCAAGCCATTTCAACATGGGGAAGTATCTGCAATGCTGTAAGGCTGTAAGACATCGTCCAGCCTTCACTGGTTAATCTGCAGAGGCGGAGAGAATCACAGCATTTATAACAGAGCCACACTTATTACCTATAAGCTACAACTACAACTAACTTTCTTCCTCCATACTCAACCATCTAAGTATTCATATAAACTTGTCAAAGACTGCCATTATAAGGCTGAAACAAATTCCAAAGGTGTGGGAAGGACTTGCCTTCAAATAACAAGTCTGTTTCTAAAAGGTCATAGAGCATATATCCTGAGAATGAGGAGGGCATTTTGCACAAAATCTCCCTGTGTTCTTCAGAACATAATAGACTATGCTGCATAACCTATATGCATAACCTATATAACTAAAATTTCAGTGGCTTAACAAAAACAAGATTCTTTTCTCTCTCAGGCAAAGTCTGATGTAGATGGAACAAATCTTCCAGGGCATTCGGTAATTCGGGGTTCCAGGTCTCCCCTACCTTTCCTTAAGCAGGGAATAAGAGACAGAGAAAGAACACTGACTTAACTTCTACTCACAGCTCCTTGACCTAAATTGGTCACAGGGCCTTAACTGCAGGGAGGAGAGGAGATTTAGAAAAACACAGAAAATATTTAACTTGTACTAATTGCCTTTGCCACATTCACATTCCCAGTTACTTATCTGATGCTGAGTGAGATGAGGCTTGCTGGAGCTTCAAGGGCTCCATGGCAATGGGACAAGGGCTGGCTCTCTGTGGAGGTGGCATAGGAGGTCACCTCTGTGGGATGAGAGTGGAGGGGAGGGAAATTTTTGGCATCTTGCCCTATGCCAAAAATGTCTACACTACTCTATCCTTTGGGTTAGGACATTATGGTTGCTTTCTTTTTTAAAACCACTTTATTAAAGTATGACTGACATGCAAAAAGCTGTACATGCTTACTGTATACAACCTTTGCAATGCATCTTTTCTCATTTCTGTGTTCCACTAGTGTTACAACCTCCCATCCAGATTCCAGAGCTCTCATAAGTGCATTTTGTCCAAGGATGGTTGTTAAATCAGTGTTTCTGTGAGGGGATGAGGGCTCGGACCTCCTATTTTGCCACCTCACTGACATCACTCAAGGCTGCTTTTTTTTTTTTTTTTAAGATTTTATTTATTTATTTGACAGAGAGAGAGCGAGCGCACATGCAGGGGGAGCGGCAGGCAGAGGGAGAGGGAGAAGCAGGCTCCCCGCTGAGCAGGGAGCCCAATGTGGGGGTTCGATCCCAGGACCTCGATCCCAGAACGCTGGGATCATGACCTGAGCCGGAGGCAGACACTTCACCAACTAAGCCACCCAGGTGCCCAACTCAAGGCTGCTTTTAAACACAAATATTATCCAAGAGGAACATACTTTCAGGTAGGATGTTTACCAAAGGACTCTTAAAGTTGGAAATGAAATTCATCTCTGGGTGAAAGGTCACAGGCTCACCTTCTGAGATCAAGGCTTATGCTATGAACACTGGCCTTGATTACCCAAGAGCACAGACAGCAGATCTCAGAAGGAAGAAACACTTGCAGACCAGTGGTGACCTTTCTCCATGCTCTAAGTGACTTGACATCAGCCATTCACACCTTATTTGGAGCTGGTTCATTTGCTGATCTTACCCAGACACTTTGCTGGCCTCTGAAGAAGTAGAAAAAATGAAGTAGTAAGTTAGATCGGGAAGCAGCATGTCACAGTAGTAAGCACGTGAGCTGTCAGTCAAACAGACCTGGGTTCACATCACTAGTTCCACTAATTACTAGTGATGTGAGTTGGGCAATCTGCCTAATACATATGACCCTCACGTGCAAATTAAAAACAATATCCTCGGGGCACCTGCGTGGCTCAGTCAGTTAAACGGCTAACTCTTGATTTCAGCTCAGGTCAAGATCTCAGGGTTGTGAGAGTAAGATCGAGCCCCCTGTTGGGCTCCTGACTCAGCAGGGAGTCTGCTTGAGATTCTCTCCCTTGTCTTCTCGCTTCGCCCCTCCCCCTGCTTGTGTACTCTCTTTCTCTCTCTCTAAAATAAATAACTACAATTTTAAAAAAATAATTTTTAAAAGTTAAAAAAATAAAAAACAATATCCTCTACTACTGCTTGGGGTTTGATGAAAGGATAAAATCATGTCAAGCTTCTGGCTCAGAGAAGGTACTCAATGGACCTAAGTTCCCTTCTCTCGGACAGAAGGAGACAGGGAAGAGTTGAGCTTTAATCCCCATTAGCCAGGGAGAGACTGGAAGTGGAGGAATATTGCGTCAACACTGAGTGAGTGGGGACCTACTCACAGTGAGAAGGAAACGCAGAAAAGAGAAGGGAGAGGAACTCACGACAAACGTGGCCAAATTCACAATTTGGGGCAGGCCAGTCCTACACTTCAGTCTGATTCTCATCCTCATCCCTCACGCTCTCACGTTTGGTGAGAACTGGTAGAAATGATGATAAATTAGCCCACAGAAGGACTCTGAAGTTCGCTGAAACACTGGCAGGGGCTTTTGACTCTATCCTCATGTACATCTGACCCTTACTGTCTCACACAGAGTGGCGACACTGGGGTGTACCTCTTAGTGTCAATCACTAGGAAAATGAGGACGGCACTTTGACCAATATAAGGCTGGCTCAAGAGAAAAGAACTTATTTCCCAGACTTAAAGATTCCATTTTTCTTTAGTGTCTCAAATTATGGAAACAAAGGGAAACACCCTTAACTAGTGTATTGGCTTAGTTTTCAAATCAAAATTTTAGTAAGTATTCCAGGAAATACCTCCAGAGCCTGCTAATCTTTTAAAAAAAAAATCCCATTCTATGATGCTACTTTTGCTAAACACTGTATAAATCAGAGTTGTTAAAGAAAATAATCCCATCTTTGAAGTAAATCCTTCATTATATAATAATAAACGTGCTGCAGAAAAATCACTTAGCCAAAAACAGCTGCTCAAAATACTTTTTAAAAAAATTACAAAGGTTCAAGTTGTCTGTATTTAGGCACACCGGATTTTACCTACAATTAAATCATGATAGCCTTTTGGCCTGGAGATAGATCTTTTTTTTAATTGATTAGTTCAAAAACTAATCAATGATTGCCTTTCTTACAGGAATCTGCTTTGCTGCAGAATTATACAGGATCTGTGGAAGCAAATAGAAAAAAAAATGCTTCCCTAAAGTATAGATTAAAAGTAGCCACAAAGTTCATGTTACATTGAAAAAAATATATTGTAGTGTAAATAGTTTTTGCATATGCCTTTCACTAGTTACAGTGTCCTGGAACAATGCAAGTCCCTCAAGTACTGCTTAAACACTAGGGTAGAATTTTTGAGGTGCTTCCTGAAAACCAAGCTAAAAGCAAAAAAAACCTATTCTCTCTACAAATAGAGATGCATGATCAGATTTCATACTTTGGCTGCATCATTAAGCAGCTATGTAACACTGGAAAAATTAATGTCTTTGATTTTCATAGTTCTTATCAATAAAACAAAAACAATAATGGGTCCCTTACAGCACTGTTATAGATGAATTTCAATAGTGTGAAATTCTCCACCACTGCCTTTGGACACACAGTAGACATTCAGTTACCCTTTGCGCATATTAATCCATCATGTCATTTTTATTGGAACTGAAATTTCAGATATGCTCTTTAATCACTGTTATCTGGGTCCTCTTACTTATGAAATCTACATAAATAAAAATGGAATCATTACATCATGTGAAAACTACTGAGTGAATAGAATATCTGGATGGTCTGACTTATAAGTTACATAGTATTTGAGAAATTAACTTTGAAGGGCCCAACGATGGGAGCTTAGAGGAATGACTCCATGTTTTCCAGAACAGCTGAAGTGGGGGCACTAGAGTCCAATAGGTCTATTAATTGGAGGACATCTTAAAACTCTGTGGTTTCAAATATGAGCCGCAGCTCAAAGTCAAAAGAGCAATCTCTCAGAAATAGTAATCAAGAGCCTTCTCACATGGGCAAACTGTATGTTTAACAATGGTAATGATTTCCCCTAGCAATGTGGCTAGAGGCACACATAAGGATTGCTAATCTCTTGGATCTTAGTGTAAATTACTTTTGTTCGTGAGCTTCCCTGTAGGAACACTATATATTCTTTTTTTTTCTGTCTACAAGAGACTCACTTTACTTTTTTTATTAACATATAATGTATTATTTGTTTCAGGGATACAGGTCCATGATTCATCAGTCTTACACAACACACAGAGCTTACCACAACACATACCCTCCCCCATGTCCATCACCCAGCCTCCCCATCCCCCTACCTCTCTCCCCTCCAGCAACCCTCGATATTCTAACAGAACATCACTCTAAAGAACCTGTCAACTTTGGGATTGAGATTACCCCAAATCAAGACCCTGTAAGAATCATAAGGGGTGGTAATAAGAAAAAATGACCTGTCCCTCCCTAGTCTCTGAAGAAATATGCAACAGTTCTTCAATAAGCACTGTTGGTTCCTTTTGGGTGCCCAGTGTGAGGGCATCAGACACACATGCAGTCAAAGTCACAGATTGTGGCTGTCCATAATTGAAGGCGTTTGAGCTAGGCATCAGAGAGATCTTTTTAATTCTGTGCCATCCAGAGAGCCGCAACTTAAAACTACTTGTGATTTGTTTTGGCTCGTACAATGATGAGTAGAGTAATTGTTAGTGGCTGGGTTGGTTCTTGGTGATGGGTTGTTTTTTCCATTGTTTGTTTACTTTGGTTTGAGTGTGTGTTTGGGGGGGAGGAGATTGTCATAGGAATGGGTAATAAATACACTACATATACCATCATAGCACAAACTCACCCCAGCAAGAGGTATCTTAAGCCTTTCATTATTATTGTCTATCCATTATTGTTGGCCCTTTCTGGTCCCGGATCTTGAAAACGTTCCCTGATAATCCCAACTGTTCATTTTCCCCTTCATTGGATACTCCTTGGGAAAAAAAAAAAATAAAAATAACTTACATGGGAAAGTCTCAATGGATGAAGTGATGGACTAGAAATGCTTACCTAACAGCCGCTCTATCATATTTCTCCCTAGCTCACAGCTTTTGAAAACTGGCTGTTCAAGTCACATGCTGTGAATCTTTCTATCTAGTCTGAGGCATAAGGAATATTCATGAATAACCACAGCACAGTATTAATAATGCTTTGTGTTTTATAATACATTTCAGGACTCTGGTGTTTCATGACCTCCTGGATCCTTGCAAAAATCCTGGGAGGGAATTATGGTATTATTCCCATTTTATAAATGAGGAAATAGAGACTCCCAAGAGTTAAGGAACTTGATCAAAGTCAGCCAACAAAAAAGTGGGAAGGTCTGGAATAGAACTCAATCTCCCATTCCTAGTGCTGTGCCTACAAGAGTCCTGTGTGGGCTCCTCAGCAATCCATTCTGATGACAAAAAACTAGCACAAGGATATGGAGAAGAGAAAAATGACTTCCATTTCAGAAAGTGAAAATGAAGCCCTGCTTATGCACTATTTCATAAATAAATATCCTATTTCCCATCCAGACTCTAAGTCTGTGGGGCAACACTGTGTCTCCCCTAATAATAGTGTGATGATTATTTGAGAAATAATTAATAGCAGACACACTGTAGGGTAAAATATATAAACACACTCACAATCTTATTTCTCCTAATAATTCTACAAGGTGAGGATCACCACACCCATCTTACAAATGAGGAAACTGAGTTTCAAGTAAATAATTTGCATGGGGTTCTACAACCTACAACTGACTGGCCCCAAATGTTATCACACGGCTCTCACAAGCTACACTTACCACCACATGACACCCTGGCGCCAAAAGCGGAACAGGCTAAACTGCACACACACTTGACCGAGGCACAAAAATTGTGCCTGCTCACTCTAACATGTGTGAAGCTTCATGCACAATGCTGGGTTTTACTCACACACACGAAGTTTATTTATTTGCAAAGAGATGCTCTAGAAACCATTGTCCATTTCCACCTAGTAGGATCAAGAGGAGTAGTATATAATTTAGGGTAAACAAAATGTGTATAAACCACACAAGCTAGAAGAATGGCCCTGTGGTTCCTCAGCAGTGGCACAGGATAGGCTGAAGAGCTCCTCAACATTTCCCTCCCTTTCCTTCCCACTGGGCAGTTCATGTTCACCCTGGGAGTCCACACAACCTCTCAGTACTCCAAGGACTGACAGAACGTGGAGAACAAGGAAGCAGATTTGGGCTATCAGAGTTTTAAGAACTCAGGCATTTCTAAGAAATGTTATGGAATCATATTCCCTCATTTCAAGTAAGACATATTCCTATCTCTAGGGTCACGTTGGTTCAATTTGATAAATTGCTCTGCTGACCCAAACCGTACTATGGTTCCTTTTACATATAAGCATTAATTGCTGTTATTTCAATACTGCTGGATCTTATGTTTTGCCAAGTGGTGGAGGCCTACACATTTGTGGTTTAATTCAGTCTTCTCTTTATTTCCATTGTTTGGCACTATTTAAATGGTTCCATTAGCATTCAGATTTAGAGGGAAAGCAAATTAACCTCATCTTTATTGTTAATGTCTACCATTGTGCCTTGTTCCAGATATATCTGGGAATAAAGGGAGTGTGATTCTATTCTAGTCTTCCTCCAGAAAGTTGATACTGTAATTGAGAGCCAAATAATCACTGTCGGTGTGGAAAGCGGGGCTTTGTGCTGGGTCAGCTTATAGTCAGCCTACTGTTCAGCAGAGACCCAAGTCTAGAAGCTAGAAGATTTTGCGGCCCTATGCTAGCCATGGATAGGATGCTAAGTTTTCAAAGAATAGCTTCCTGAAATATACGAAGAGAAACTAAATTTAAGTAGGTTTGTAAGATATATAGCTGAAAATCGATATCCATTTACTACCATATATAGTATTCAGGACACTTCCATTGATAACTAAATCCAAGAGTACTTTCATTACCTCTTTTTGACACCAAGTCCCTAAAAAATAACGTCAGAGGGCTTTCTTCCAGTATGGGGAGGTTCTTCTCAAGCTTAGTGGCAAGTTTCAGAAAATTACCTATGTTGGAGAAGCCATTGTTCACAATGAAAAATGGCCTGAAGTCACTCCACAGAACTAAGAGAACCCGGAGTACTCTGCAGAGAGGTAGTAAGCACTCAAGAAACTGGGGAGGGCGGAAGGACCTATGTCATAGGATTATTTGGAGTATTTAATGTATTAACACATGAGGTGTGCTTAAAATGCTTCATGGAAGAACACACAATAAATGTTAGCTAATATTATGATTATGATTTCACAAGGAGCATTTTGACCAGTGAGGAAACTCAGACATTAAGAAAACAAACAACTAAAATTTTAGTTCTTAGATTCTGTCTCCTTCATGAACTTCTTGAGAACTCAGACCCTCAGCTCTGAATTCTGATATCTAACACAACCCTTCTGTCTTAGCGTAGCTACTCAGAGAATAAAAAAATATAATCACACCTGCTCTCAGCACTTCCATTTTTATTGACTAATATACAGCCGTAGGTCCCTGGTCATTTAGGATTTATGGAATTTTTTCCTAACATCTAGCTGACAGGTTATAAAAGGAAAATCTAAATGGTAAATTAGAGATCTGTTGCTCTACTAAGGACTTGAGCCTTGTTTTGGTATTTGAAATCATATTGCAGGTTGAAAATTAACTAGAGAAAACTCTATAGCCATATAAATATTTCTTATAAAAATTCAGTTGAAAGAGGTCATTGGAAATGTTTGTGAAGTATCTGAATGGTGCTTTTCTTTTCTTTTTTAAAAATAAAAGATAGGAGTACAATGCCAAAATAAGATTTAATTTCTGAGAAGTTCCTAACTAATCAGCATTCACAAAACCAGAACAACCCTGGCTTAATGGGCAATGACTGTGATTTTTCCAAATTTGAACAAAGAGTCCCACTCTGATACAGTGTGGAAGTCTGCAGGTCCCAGGCTTCCTTTGGGGAATCCTGAAGAAATGTCACCAAATAATGCAAAGGCTGCCTTTGGCAGAATATTAATATCCATTTACATCACAAAGCCCACAGTTTAATCCCAATCCAATAAGCAAACTACTCTCAACCCCAGGAAAACCAGAAAACAAAAGCATTTGAAAAAGCCAGTGTCTAGGCAGCATTATCTAGGAAAACTACAAAGATTAAATGCTGTCAATCTGGGATGGATGGGTGGCTCAGTCATTTGAGCAGCTGTCTTCAGCTCAGGTCAGGATCCCAGGGTCCTGGGATTGAGCCCCACATCGGGCTCCCTGCTCAGCGGGGAGCCTGCTTCGCCCTCTCCCTCTGCCTACCGCTCCCCCTGCTTGTGCTCTCTCTCTCTCTCCCTCTGACAAATCCTTTGAAAGCCAACTTGTTCCTAGATTTCATCTCTGGCTACATTTTTAGAATCACCATGTATGTATCCTTCTTCAGGTCAGGAGTTTGCTTTAACTTTCTGCAGCCTTGGGCTTGATTTGGTTGGAGAAAGGGATTAATTGAGATTTTTTTTATTTAAATGAGAATATTTTTCTCTTTCCTCCAGGAGTATGGTCCTTAGGGCCCTTGGGATACTCTCATCTTTCTAGTTCAAGGAACATGAACCCATAGTTCCATTAAAAAAAAAAAAAAATACTGGCACTCAGATTGGCCACAGCAGGGAAATTACAGTTTCAAGACCATTCTTGGATGAAGGACGTTTTCTAGGTGGGAAATGAATCCACTGGTGATTTATACATAAATAAGGCAAAGTGGCACTAATCTAGAAATTCTGTTCTGTCACCAGTAATTGTCCACAGTTATTTGCTCTGCTGCCAATCTGGTATAGGCAGAAACTGTCCCCTGTGTCAAAGACCCTTCAGTGGCACCAAGTTAAAATCAAGGCTCATCCAAGTAGCAACTTACCCCCCTTTTTACTACTTATGTACTTATGAACGGTTCATTTCCTTCCATGGGCCAAAGTGCCAAAGTCAATTTTCCCAGCTCATCTCCATCAGATCACAAGCTGTCCTTTGTCTCCTTTCTGGCTCCACTGAGCTCAGTCAGAGCAATCGATTCTCAAATTACTCCAATGATAAAATCTTTCTGCTGCTAGTAATTCTGGTGAAGTCTCACAATTGTTTGCAGTGTTTTTGCACGTGTGGTTTTTAGTGACCTTTTCCCGTATTTCTTTCTTGAGAGAATATTCATTTTTCTCTGCTTTTCATCTCTTCTTCAAACTCCACTCCCCTTCTTTATATCTTTATTTCTGTGACTGTCCTTCTGTTATATATTTCAGACAAGGAGAATGGAATAAAAGAAACTGGGTTACTAAGTGATGGAATAGTTTTAAAGCCAAATAGGGATGGGTGAGGCAACCCAGAGATTAGTAACAGAGAAAACCACTACCACTGCAAGTGGATACAGAAAAGCTTAGAAACCAGTGAAGCTGGAACCACAGTGGCCTGTCCAGCAGGATAGGGAGCCATGCGGAAGACAGAGCCACTGCTAGGAACTTCAGCCAAGGCAGAGCCAGGGCAAAATACCCTGGTTCCGTTTTCCCATCTTCCAATCCCTCATTGGCCTCTCCTTGGCTGAGCTCAGCTGGAAGCCTGGGAAATGCAGTCTACATGGGTCAGCCCCTTTGATCATTCACAGAGAAGGACAAGGAACAAATGTGAGAGCAGAGGCCAATGACTGACTCACAGTTCCTAAGCTAGCACCTAATTACTCCACATAACATAGAACGCTGCAAATCCCCGCTCACGTGTTCACTCTGAACATTTAACTAAAGTCAGAAACTGGCACTGGACTTCTACTAGGCTCCTTACAACTCTAAAATTCTATGGTTGTTTGTTTCTAAGACAAAGAAAGGGCCCTTGTTTGGCACGTTTACTACGCTTTGCTAATAAAGTATTCTTTCCAAAATATTTTCTTAAGAATTTAATAACCGCAATACTAGGTACTGTGGGAAATACATAAAATGACAAGGCCCTTAAAATGTCACTGGGGGGATTAGATAATGCAAATAAATTACTAGTGTAGGAGAGTCGTTCACAAAGTATCAAAGGTAGTAGGTTTAGGAAGCCGAAAGAGCAGTGGACAAACGTGAAGGAGAAACTTCGGGAGAAGTAGGGTTATATTATACTGGTTATGAAGGAAGGGTAGGATTTCCTACAGAGCAGAAGCTCAGGAAGAACTATGGGGGCAGATGGCACTGACTGACATGACATTTTAGAAAATTTTACCTATGGAAATTTATTTTGTCTGTTTTGATGTTACTTTATTTTCTCCTTTCTTTAGAAATCAATAAGCTTCCAGATATTAACGTCTCTACCATATCTAGAGTTGTGCTAGGCTGTTTGCTGGCGACCAATACCTAACAATATAACCATGATTTCAATTCAAGCTGACTAGAACAGCATGGCTGGATTAACATCCTGTGGGTTTTGTGTCACTTCTTTCTTTACACATTTTCTTTATCTGTGCTGTTCAACACATAGTCATTCAAGAATATTTACTGACCAGCTTAAACTAGCATGGAATAGTGCCAAATCCAATGGACACTATTCCATATGTATTTCATTTGACAATACTATATTTGACACTGTTGATCTTTCTTCTCTAAAGATACTTCCCTCTTGGCTTTCTCGACACCATATCCTCAGGATTTCTCTCCCACTCTCTAATGTTCATTCTCAGCTTTCTTCAAGGGTTCTTTTCTCTACGTGCATTTGAAATGCTGCTCCATAGGGATTTGGTGACAGGACTCTTCTCACATTATGCTACTTAACCTCTCAAGTGACCTCATTCCCCACCATGACTTAAACTACCCCTATACACACTGTAATCCCCAAATTCAGAAAAAGAAAGCCCCAACTTTTCTCTAGAGATCCTGGTCCAAATACGCAACTGGTTAATTGTATATCTAACTGAATGTAACTGAATGTCACAAATAAGCCCTGTGGACTGTACATTTTATATATTTCTCTAACCCACCCTTTCTTTTTAATCCCACTGTCATCATATCAATGAATTATCATTTCTTATCTGGATTTCCTGCTGTTGTTCCCCCTCCTAGAACCTTACCCTTTGGTAATCTCACTGCTGTCTGATCTTCCTGAAATGCAAAGCTGATCACCTTACTTCTCTGCCAAATAATGCTTTGAAAGCTCATGTAGCCAGCCCCTAACCTTCCACCCAAACATTTGCAGGACCTCGGGTAGAAGTAGAAAACTTTATACCTAACTATTTGAAATCTCCAAATCAAGACAACAAACTTAAATATCTTATTTTCTTCTTAAAAAATATACTTTCATAAAGTATTCAAATGTATAGTTCTTGAGTTCTGCAGCATATCCTGCCAGCACTTAACCTGCACAGGGAGACCTTCCCCTGACCCAGGTTCCTCCTCCTTTCTCCTCTTACCCCTGGCTCTATCTAGCATGGCAGGTGTCCCCTAGACACTCCAGCCCACAATCTCAACTTATGTCCACATTCCTCTGATATAGTTACCCCTTACCAACCTCTCAGGCCTAGCAGAAGCACACAAATGTCCTCAGGATAATGGGCCCAGAGAAGGGGCTGTGCTGACCTGGATTTCTGAATTGCAGGGATCGTGAAAGGTCATCTGGTCTAATGGGAGAGGGCCAGATGCTGTGGATGAGTACATCCCCTTGGTGTTTTGAACTTTTCACCCTACATCAAAGGAAACTGACTAGGCTCTATAACATGATTTACACTATATTCTAATTTTCTTTCTTATCTTTCTCATTACACTGTGAGTCACTTAAACGGACTATTGTCATTATTCTGTTTAATACTTCATCTTTTCATTGGTGCTCTTCAAATTAGATTATACATACCTCTGAGAGTACAAAAAGATTGTCCAAGAAAAATACAGGCACCTGGGCCATAATTTCATGGGAATCACTTTCCAGGTCGTCAGCTTTCATTTATATATTTTCCCTAAAATTGATTTGCCTGAGGACCCACCCGTGTTTTTCTTTTCCATTTTTCCCTTCCACAAATACCTTTCTCCCTCTTTACCATATAAAGCACCTCTCTCTCCATCCCAAGCTTTATTATCATACATTACCTCCAACGAAAGGTGGTACATTACTCCAGAAAGCCAAACAATGTTTGGCAATTTCTGCAGTATAAATACTCTCACAGTTTTAGATCATGGTGGCTGATTTCAAGCTACCAACATGATGTCACTGAGCTCAGAGTTGGGAAGAGATGAGCACAATTAACTCTTGCAAATTAGCACACTACTGTGCTATGACTATGAACAATTTTAACAGTCATCCCAAGTACCCCATAATTCAATGAAGAGGGCAGAGATTCTTTGCAACACTCCCAAGTACTCCAGTACTTGGGAGCCCTTAGCAACTTACTTCAACTTTTGAGATTTCCACAATAGTGTATTCGGTTTAATAGTATTTATGTTGCAATATTCTTTTGTAGAATAAAAAAAGGTTAAGTATGTGAAAATGTCTAGCACAATATCTGACATAGAAAATAAGTAAATATCAATGACTTTTCCCTTCTGTTTTTTCCCCTTCAAATGGCTGCCATCAATGCTAGACTAAGCTAATCATGAAAGATAATGTCCCCCTCTTCATCCCCTTCTCTCTTGTGCTTCCCCCTTCTCACTCCCTACTGTCCCACCTTTCTGCAGAGTCCTGACTACCCAGAGCATCCATTCCATGGTATTCCTCAGAAGGCCCAGGCTTTGCATATTCCTATCTCCCTTCTCCCAGCCAAAAGACTGAAATTTTGTTACCATTGCTTCAGTAAAGCTCTGTGCTTAAGAGATATTGTAAAAGATAAAATCATTCCTTGATATTTACAAAGGCATGAAGGCATGGGTGCAAACACCCAAGAGAATTTGGACATCCATATACCATAATTTCTTTTCTGGCCTTGTTAATTTTGCTGCATGAGAGGAAAGTACAAGAAAGATTAGATACTGGACTTCCCTTAAATAATAAAACAAGCTGGTCACGACAAAATGTTACAAGATAATCTGTTCCATTGATTAACTATTGAGCCACAGATTGGCAGAATTAGAGAGCTATGTGTAAAAAGAGCTGATAATAAACTTGGAAATGGGTCATACATTTCAAATCATAAAGGTTTAAATTATAAGGGTATATCAGTGTCCCAACTTTTTTTAACCTTTCTTCCAGATTAGGTAACATTTGGCCCTCTCAAGTTGGAGACAAAATTTTTCCCCAGAATACTCTAACTGGAGAAAGACAAATCCTTTCATCACTGCTTACTAGCCTTATAGACTTAGGCAAGCTTTTTAATATCTCAAAAGCCTCAATTCTATTACAAATAGCAATATGTAAAATAAAGATAATAATAGCAGTTACAATAAAAGCTAATATTTATGGCGTACCAGGCACTGTTCAAAGGACTTTACACGAATTAAGTAGTTTATCCTCATAATAACTCAGTGAAGTAGATGACTATTATTAGCCCAATTTTTTTAGATGAAGAAGCTGAAGCACAGAGAGTTTAAGCAACTTTATAAAGATTACACTATTGGTTAAGTAACAGAGCCAAGATTTTCACACAATCTTTTTATCTCCAAAAATAACTTTATTATTAAGCTGTACTGCATCTCCTAAGCCTATTGAAGCTCTTCTAAAGGGTTAAATGAGACAATCCACACAAAGTATTTAGCAATGCCTGTAACCTTAGTCCCGAGGGTCTCAAAGGGACATCATTCCTATTGTGTTCTCAGGAGCGCCATATACATAAAGTGGAAATTCAGAAAGGTATTATGTAAAGCGGCTACAAGCTGCTCTCCCAGAGATGATTCTAAGTCATGATGACTTAGTCAGATAATGTACTCCTGTCATTGTGTTTGCTCAAGTGTTATCCTCCCCAGCAAGGCCTGTTATATATGTAAATCACCTAGAAGAGCTTTTAAGGACACACGCAACCAGAGTAGGAAAGCTGTCAAATGGTGTCCTGCCTCAGTGGACCACAGCAAACTCAGAGGAGCTGGGGCAGGGGAAGGGAGGGATATTTTGCATTAGGAAGGAAACCATGATACACTCCATGTATAGACTATCACATGACCTACTAACTTGAAGTAGTTCACACTCTCAACAAGAAAATTACAATACGTTCCTTTCAATGGCATTAAGTCTTTGCGAAGCTGGGTTTTCTACAAGCACTGTAATAAAAAGCAAGTACCACAGGGGGATGCCTGGGGGAACAGTCCATTAAGGGTCTTTTGATTTTGGCTCAGGTTGTGATCTCAGGTTCCTGATCTCAGGGTCTTGAGATCCAGCCCAGCATCAGGCTCTGCAGTCAGAGCGGAGTCTGCTTAAGATTCTCTCTCTCCCTCTCCCTCTGCTCTCCCCCCGATCCCGGGCACTCGCTCTCTAAAATAAATAAATAAATCTTAAAAAAAAAAAAAAAAGCAAATATCACAGGAAAAACAAAGTAGAACAGAAAATGAAAGTGGCAGTGTCCAGTCTGATTTCAAAGCCTGAAAAGTTTAGCAGCTCCCAACAAGAACATACATCACGTCACATTGGTAAGAAATTGTGATTAAGAATGAAATTTTTTTTCTTTCAATGTATATATATCATCTTTTCAAGCAGTCACTAAGTTGTTGAGACATAAACATGTATTAAGTTATATAGACATAACCACTTAGTAAATGGAAAGTTCTGCTCATGTACTTCCATAGTAAGACATTCCTGAGGTACACTGTGCATCCTTACTGTGCCACTGAGTAGTTCTTTTGGCTTGGGAGTAGCATGAAAAATTACTGAGACTCTGAGATCCCCATAAACTGAAAAAGTTTGGGAACATCTAGTATTATCCCTTTACCTATTTTATCTTTTATAATCCTTACAGTAACCTAAGGAGTCAAGTGCTATTACTGTTCCCAATTTACAAATATGGAAACTGAGGACCTGAGCAATAACAGGACAAGGCTGAGATCATAAAATGTCTAAGTGGTAGACTTAGGGCTCAAACCCAGTTTTCTGACTCTGAAGCCACCACACTTAATCACTATACCACTCCTAAGGCCAAATACACAGATAATTTTGCCCAGACCAACCTTTGGGCAAAGATGGCTACTTCCTTAGAGAGCTGAACCCCAGCAAAGACCAACCAGCACTTTTTCTTCACATCCTGTCACAGGACATTAGCTCAGGTTCTCAAAGCTACTTGCTGAAATAACCATTTTGTTGAAATTGGAAGCTCTAAAGCTCCTGAAAACTGTGTGTGTGCTCTAGATGAAAGTGACTGTGTATCCAAACAAAGAAAATCAAAAACTATCTGAAGTGGCAGCTTGAGTTCATCAGCTCTATCAACTTGCTCAACAAACATTACCGAATATACAGGCCCCTCTCTGAAGGAGTCTCTATGGAAATCCCAGATAAAATAGCAGAACTTGGTAAACTGTTCCAAAAGAAACATGAACCACACATTTTTGACAAGCTTTTAAAATCTGAAATATAGTCAGGTCATTGCAAGCTAATGCAGAATGGGAGCTATAGCCATAAAAAATCTCTAGGAAGCTAACAGCTGAAGCAGAGGTCAGCAACCTGCAGGGCACATGATTTAGATTTGGGTCTCTGCCAATCTTGGAGAGCCCTAGACAGACAGACCCAGATTTGAGGTCCTCTGTGGTCTTGAGATAGAAGGGGTCCTTGTTATTCTCCCTATCTGAGTCACTGCAACTATAAGTTGTAACTTACTCTAGAGGGGAGCAAAAGGAGCCAAAACTCTAAGGAACTGACCATTGATGAACCAGTGTCCCTCCATTTGTCTCTACCTTCATCAACCCTGTTTAACAGCAGTTTTGATCTCAACTCATCATGCCAAAGTCCTTCTTGGACTGTCTTTAACTGCTGAAGTGTGCAACAGTCAAGAGTACAGTGCATGTATGGCAAATTATTCTCCAGGTAAAACTGCAAAACTTTCTTTTTTTTTTTTTTAAAGATTTTATTTATTTATTTGAGAGAGAGAGAATGAACACCTGAGAGGGGATAGGGTCAGAGGACGAAGCAGACTCCCTGCCGAGCAGGGAGCCCGATGCGGGACTCGATCCAGGGACTCCAGGATCATGACCTGAGCCGAAGGCAGTCGCTTAACCAACTGAGCCACCCAGGCGCCCTGCAAAACTTTCAAAAGACAAGGTGGATGAAGCCATTGAACATAATGCTGGGGAAACATTCAAATATTATATTGACAAATGAGGATCTGGCAATTAAACTGGTTAGCAATTGAGGCACAGAAAATCAGTAAGGGTTAAAGCGATATAAGCTTTCAAAAGAAAATGGTTTGAGTGTCAAAAGACTGAAAGACTTTTTGAGAAAACTGATGACAGTGTCAAAGTTTTTGTGTTGTTTTTGTTGTTGTTGTTTTTGCCAAAATGTCTGTGCTAGTTTTTACGCTGCCAAAGGCAACATAAAGTATGCCATATTTCTGTCACAAGTTTAGTCAGATGAACTATGCAAAAAATTTAACACAACATGCCCTTTGTCCTAATAGAGCACAGTTGCAATTATATCTCAATTTTGATATAATTAAAATTGATTGATTTTTCATAATTTTAGATGAGTTCTCTTCAAGGAAATCCCAATTAAACTTTTTTTTTAACCTTTCTATGAAACTTTGGTTCTGTATAACATGGATGAGTTTAAGTGGCATTTTGCCACCAATAATTATCAGGTACTAACAAAGACCTTTAGGCCACAGGCCATCCAGTCACTTGGAGATGCCCACCCATCAGGCACTGTAAAGCTTTCTCCTTTTCTCTGGAGCTGTGATGACTACTATATTAGTTAAGGTTCTCCAGAGAAACAGAACCAATAGGATGTGTATATATAGAGAAAGAAATTTATTTTAAGAAATTGGCTCATGCAATTGTGGAGGCTTGGCAAGTCCAAAATCTGATGGGGGAGGTTGGCAGGCTGGAGACTTAAGAAAGAATTATAGTCTGAGTCCAAAAGCAGTCTGCCATAGAATCAGGAAGGGCAGATGTTGCAGATGAAGTCTGTAAACAATCTGCTGGAAAATTCCCTCTGGCTCAGGGAAGAGGTCAGCCTTTTGTTCTACTCAGATGTTCAAATGACTGGATGAAGCCCACCCACCTATGGAGGGCAATCTGCTTTACTCAAAGTCCACGGATTTAAATGTAAATCTCATGCAAAAGCATCCTCACAGAAACATCCAGAATAATATTTGATCAAATATCTGGGTACTGTGGCCCAGAGAAGTTAACCATAAAATTAACCATCACAGCTACTATGGACTAGAAAAGACAAGACCAAATTAATAAGCCTAAGTAGATTCTAGGGATCCCAGGGAGAGGCCTGAAAAGAAGTTCTGAGAACTACATCCAGGCATAACCCCTCCCCAAGAGTATGCTTCCTGGCAAATACACCAATTGTAGATGAAAGAGAAAGGGAGATTGTTAATAATGTCAGGAGGCAGGTTGTTGGCTTTACATTAAGTCATTAGAAAAATGTACAGTAATAGAAGCACAGTAATAGCAGTAATGTACAGTAATAGCATCACACACTTCTTGAGCACTACTTTAAAGTCTTCCAGATCCACTTTACTCTTTCTAGGGTCCCCATAAAATTTCCAACACTGATTTAATCATAGGTTTTGGATGGTCCCTACATTGAAGCTATACATAAAAAAGAACAATGCCCAATACTAAAATTCAGCAAATACTGGTCAGCTTCCATTTAATGTGGGCCATAATTATAGTAAACCGACACTTGCCAGGAAAATCAACTTCACATGCCACAAATTCTTGTCTTCTGATCAACAAAAAAAGCAAACTGCAGTTTTCTTTAGTGGGCTTTAAATTTTTCACTACTGATTTTTACGATGCCTGCCATGAAGTGTTAAATACTTGAACATAAGCAGTATGACACTATGCATGTACCAGTTAGTTGAGTTTCATTCTGAAGCAGTCAGTTGCCCTAAAAGAGAATGAAGAGTCTAGAAGCGGTCAGCTAGGAATATATGGAAAGGCCATATTCAACATTATGCTACCCCCCAAAAAGCGCCACTTTTTCCATCAGGTGAAATTTGGTTCTGATATTCACTATGTTAATTATCCATGCCATAGGTATTACTGGTTGAATTAGTTGAAGTGCTTGTAGTAGCTCCCTTTGAAGTTTGGCCTTTCCATGGTGCAATTACTCAAGATATGTCAATTGACTAAAATAGTTTAAAGCAAGATATAGGAACCTAGCACCAGCCTATGGTCTTCAAACTTCAGAATGAACCCAGGGGCTTGATATTTTAACAGTCTTGTATCTAGCCATTGTCATAGGAGGATTTTTGCCTGACTGGTGGCAATGATAAGAATGTTGCCTCTGGAATGCTGTTTTGGCCACCTTAAATGAACAGTCCTTGTACTGTGTGGTTTTGATCAGGACACTTAAAAGAACATGGGCCTGGAATTTTATCAAGCCTTCAGAACAGGTTTATAAAATGGTTCATGTTAGCTTGTTAATGAACATTGATATAGTAAATATCTGTTACATGTGGCAAAACTTAAAGTCTTGCTTTGATTATAAACTGGTGGCAAGGTTTTGGAGACATCACTCACTACCATTACCTACCCAAAAAAGCTTAAGAACTCAATATAATCAGATCAATTTAGGTCAGCTGTAATATAGATAATGGGAGAAAATGGACATTTTCTTTGGTCCTCAAATGAATGTGTAATTTGTAAAGGAGGTATAAATCCCTGAAAGTACAAACACTAATATGATTTCCCTCCCTCATTGAGAAAGAGATGCATGACCCAATATATAGGTTGGTCTTCCCTTCACTGAGACACTTGTTGAAAAGAATTGTCTAGGGTCGCTGGAGGGGAGGTGGGTGGGGAGGATGGGGTAGCTGGGTGATGGGCATTAAGGAACGTACTTGTGATGAGTACTGGGTGTTACATGCAAGTAAGGAATCACTAAATTCTATGCCTGAAACTAATACTATACTATATGTTAACTAACTTGTTTTAAATAAAATCTTGAAAGAAAGAGAAAAAAAAAAAAAAGAATTGTCTTATGTGATTTTTTTTCTCAAGGTCAGAACCTGGGACATCCTGAAACATCATAAGGAGTTCCAGTGAGGGAAGAGTTGATAAATTCAAATTCAAAACTGTGTTCAAATGAAATCATTGTACATCTGTGACAATATACACCCTACTAGCGACATCTTCATGCTTCATTTAGTAGCAAACACCAAGAGAGGAAATGCATGAGAATCCTAAAAATATAGTTAGTTGGACTTTTGGTCATTATCTGCTGTACTGTGAGGCAAAAGGAGAGTCATAATACTTCTAAGGAATTTCTTTGAACTAACAATATGTGATAGGCAGAATAATGGTTCCCCAAAGATGTCCATGACTTAATCCCAGGAATCTGTGAATGTTAGGTTACATGGCAAATGGGAATTAAGGTCGTGAATCCAATGACCTTCCAATGGGAAAATTATCCTGGACTACCCAGGTAGAACTAATGTAATCTCAAGAGTTCTTGTAAGTAGAAGGGGGAAGCAGAAGAGGGAGAACCAGAGATATGGCCATGTAAGGACTCAGCCTGATATTGCTGGCTTTGAAGATGGAGGAAGAGGTCACCAGTCAGGGAATCCAGGCAGCCTCGAGAAGGTAGGAAAGATGTGGAAATGGCTTCTTCTCTAGAGCCTACAGAAGGAAAGCAGACTCACCATGAATTTAGCCCTGTGAAACTCATTTCAGAATTTTGACCTCAAGAACTATAAGGTAATAAATTTTTGTTGCTCTAAGCCACCAAGTTTGCAATAATTTGCTATAGCAGCAATAGTAAACTAATATACACAGGGTGAAAAGAAATAAGGAAATAAGCCCCCCTACCCTCAGGAACCGTGTACCACATTCTCTGCACTGTTATGTACTATCAGGAGCTAACCACCCTGACTACATCACTCAGGTTCCCTTGCCTTCTGGCAGTGAGTGGAGAAAGGTGTCAGGATATTTCTTCCCCCACTCTCTGTCTACTTCAAGGCCATGATCCTTGCAGTGGCTGCACCCCACTAAGACAACAGTTCTTAAGGGCAGTCCTCATCCAATGTGAAATGTGAATTAATTAATAATATGATTATAAGTCAAGTAAAACATCTGAATGATAAACTGGAAAAACTTTAGACACAGGGCTATTTGTTTTCTGTCTAAGAAAGCAAAACATTCAGAGGCAATAGCCATGTATATAAATGGCCTAACTCTATGCAGAATCAAGTACCACAAAAGAATGAGTGATGGAAGTAGCAGAAGGCTACCAGTTAAGACCACTGACTGTGGCACACGGTGGAGTACCAAAACCCAAGCAAGGTAAAGAGGGCTCCCCAGAGTAGGAATAGCCTGGTAAGGGTCTCAGAGCACAAGTTGGGTAGAAGGGCATCTATGTAGAGAATCAGAGCCTGAGCAAGATGAAGAGGAGTCCACACAGGAGGGCTGCCAATTATGAGGGGTTGGGACCCCAGCAAGGTGAGGAGAGTGACATGGAGGGCAGGGGGCAGCAAACGCAATGGGAGATGGGCTATATACAGAGAAACAAATTACTTACCGAAAAATTCATTATATTAAGGATAATGGGAGCCCGTTTCCTATCGTCAGGGACTTGTGTAAGATTAGCCTTAAGGCACAGCATTAGTTAATATTTTTTTTTCTTGTTTCTGTCTTTTAAAAAATTAGCTTAACACTCCCACTAGTAAAACTCCACATGCTACAGAAATAAAAATACAGAGGGATCATGCCTTCTTTATTGCCAGCACAATGCCAGGCCAGGTTCTATTTAAGAGCAACTAATGTGATCATGAGAATTATTATCAAAGAAAGCCCTACTGCTTTAAAATTTTTCTCTTCTTTTAAGTATTTTCTAGCTGCTCTGTTTTGGTTAGTTAAACTTCACTACATAAATGTTCACAATGGAACTAATAGAGAAGGGCACCCAGATTGTTGTGTATTTTAGTAAACCAATTAAAGAATTTATGGAGAAAGAAATCAAGTTAACTACCACAGGAAAGAAAAAAAGAAAATAAAGTCTTTTGTACTTGAGCCAACTTCTGCATAGTTTCACAGGTGCCCCACAAATGTGATGTCATTTTGATTGGGGCAACCTCTCTCCCACAAAGACAAATGAAAGAGCTCCTTTTAAAATAACCCTTACACCTCACACAGGTGGTCACATCTAAAATAAACCTACAGACTGTGCCTCAGAAACAGTTTTCTAAAGAAACATTCTTTTAGGGCTGCCCAAAGGGCAAAAAAAAAAAAAAAAAAAAGCGATGCCGAATGTGCTGACTACTCTATTGAAGAAAAATGGAGAACACAGTTCTTCTGCTCTGATTAGAGTGAAAGACATGTTCCTCGACTGGTAGTTTTATAGTCTATCAAACATGAAGAAATCTTTTCTTGCCTTTTTCAAAACTAATTTTCAATGGGTTCTGAGTCCAAAACCTGGCCCATGTCTAGAAGCAAGGCAAGGGATCGTGACTTTTTTTGGATGACTGACCTGCGACTCCTGATTGTCCGTCCTTAATTTCCCTTGATGGTACAGATTCAGTCCCTTTGGTTGCTCTTTGATTTAGCCTTTAGGGACAATCATGTTCTGTTAACCAGCTCCAAAACTCTCTATGGGTCTTTTGTGGGTCTCCTGTAGCTGCCTCTCTACTCTTATAATAAAAGTTCACAAAAACATACACCATCACACTGCCTCTGTGGCTTTGAGGTCCTATCACAGCAAATCAGCTTTGGCTGGGCACCTAATGGACTTTGGAGCTCTACAAACTTCTCGGCTGTGTCAGGTTTTACTGCCCCTCCACTCTAAGAGGTGAGCTTAGTTTCACAGCCTACTAAGGAGACATCCTCTGGCTTTCACACTTAGCTCTTCATTCTCAATTAAATGTTTTTAGCTTTTTGTCATCTTTTTCCACAGCATCAATTGAGGTTAACAATGACTACCCAAGGGTGCCTGGGTGGCTCAGTCGTTAAGCGTCTGCCTTCTTCGGCTCAGGTCATGATCCCAGGGTCCTGGGATCAAGTCCCACATTGGGCTCCCTGCTCAGCAGGAAGCCTGCTTCTCGCCCTCCCACTCTCCCTGCTGTGTTCCTGCTCTTGCTGTCTCTGTCTCTGTCGAATAAATAAATAAAACCTTTAAAAAAAAAAAAAAAAAACAATGACTACCCAATTCCATTGTCCTTATAGTTAATATTTTTCCATATTTCTCAAATGCTGGAAACAGCACACAAACCAATACATTTCCTTCCAATGGTATACCATTCCAATTCACCTCCAGGGAAGGTTCTAGCAATTGCACTGCTTGCTATCTTATGCCAGAGACTATCTGTGCCTCACCTACCATCAAGTTTGGAACCTCCAGGACAAACTGAGTGAGGGTGGGGGGAACTGCTCCAAAATCTCATCCCCACACTTGCTTTTCTTGGATCATTCTGGTACCATCTGTTGCAGCCTGGGTTTCCCAGGAAGTCAATTCTGAGACAGAAATTATTATGCAGGAGATTTATTAGAAAGTGCTTTTGCACTCAACACCTATAGAAGGGAAGGGAGGGGAGGGGAGGGAAGGGAAGGGAAGGAAAGGGGAGGGAAGGGAAGGAAAGGGAAGGGAAGGGAAGGGAAGGGAAGGGAAGGGAAGGGAAGGGAAGGGAGCGGGACTGGCCAGAGAAAGAAGTCAAGATGTGGTGTGGTCTCAATGGAATGCCTGAGCTGACCATGTGAGGAGTCCTGAAGATGGACTGACCTTTCAGAGTGTCCCATGTTGGCCTGTCAGTCATTTCTTTTGAGCTGCCCTGGGAAGAGGGTGTGAACTTGGTTGAAGAGACACCAATCACCCTCAGGGAATGACAGCTGAGGGCTATGTGCAGGTGACATTCCCAGTAGCTGAAGTGATAAATCCTTTAATCCCGAAGAGGGCTGTGAGTAGCACATTACAATCCTCCTCCCAGTGATTTAAAACATCCATCATTATGTAATGACCCTATAGCTCTAGTAATGCTTTTCCCTTAAATGTAAATCTATTTTATCTGCTATAAATATACAAACTTTCTTTTGGTTTATATTTGACTGGTATATCATCTCCATTGTTTTACTTAAAACATTTCTGGTCCTTATATTTTATTTTATTTTATTATTTATTTATTTATTTATTTCTATTTGCAGGGGGGAGTGGAGGGGCAGATGGAGAGCATGAGAAAGAACCTTAAGCAGACTCCATGCTGGAAGCCTGATCCAGGACTCGATCTCACGACCCTGAGATCATGACCTGAGCTGAAATCAAGAGTCAGACACTTAACTGACAGCCACGCAGGCACTCCTGGTCCTTGTATTTTAGATGTGATCTTGTCAACAGCACATGGTTGGATTTTTTTAAATCCAGTCTTAATGATACATACTTTTTTTTTTAAGATTTTATTTATTTATTTGTCAGAGAGAGAGAGAAAGAAAGAGAGAGCACAGCAGGCAGAGGGAGAAGCAGGATCCCCACTGAGCAAGGAGCCCAATGTGGGACTCGATCCCAGGACCATGGGATCATGACCTGAGCTGAAGGCAGACACTTAACCGACTGAGCCACCCAGGTGTCCCTAATGATATACACTTTCTACTGGAGAACTCAATACATTCACTATTATTATTGATATATTCAGACTGATTCCTACCAGTTTAGTTGTTTTTTTTTTCATTATCTTGGTGTTTCTGCATCCATTTTTCTCTTCGCTCTTGGCTTTCTGTCTTGTTTTCTTGCCTTTTTAAAAAAATTACATTTTCCTTCTATTCTTTATAAGATATATATCTTATTTATACTCATTTAGTTGATACCCATGCAAATTTTAATATACACACTTAATACAATCTAAATGCAATAAATTATTTTTCCTTTTCCCTAAATAATACAAGGAATTTAGTATGTTTTAAACCTACTCCCTCCTCCCAGTTTACATGATTTATTTTCTTCAGTATTTTATCTCTCTTGTTTTTTGTAGGAGTGCTGACAATACTGACTCTATCTTTGACCTTCTACTTTATTCATTTTCTCTCTATGACCTCTCTTGGGGCTATGTCTTCTGGGCCCCTTGAAGATTAATATACATACCTTAGAAATGCCTACCAAGGCTGGGATGTGGGGAGACTTGTTTTGGCCTCCCTGAATCTGTTGGGATATCATAGTCTTGCCCCTTCCTGATTCACAGGTGGTGCCACAAGATCTAATAAAAGGTTAGCTGTCAATTAGGTGCATGAAACCCTTTGACCTCACTACAGGGCACTCTTGCGTGTCCCCTTCTCCATGTCCCATCACTCTGTAAAATCTGGACTATGGTCCAGACTTTGCAGAGAATAACCATGCAGCTGGATCATCATCTGCCTGATCCCCCCGTCACTAAGTTACCCTGAATAAAACTCTGTGTAAACTATATGGAGGGACCTGCTTCATTTTCTGGTCTCAAAGTACCTTCTCATTTTGAGGGATACTTTACTGTGCCTCCCCCAGCTTCTAATATTTTTTAACTCACAAATTAAATTAAATCCTAAAATTATTGGTTTATACAATGTAAGTCATTTGTCTTTTATATCTTTTGAGATCTTTCAGATATTATTCAGTTTTATGAAACAATGTCTAGATGAATATGATATTTGATATTTCTTGAATTTGTGGATGCACATCTTTCATCAATTTAAAGAAATTATCAGGTGTATTTCTTTCATATTTTCTCTTAATAGTTTTCTCTGTTTTCTTTTTGGAATGTCAATTAGGTATATGGCAGAGCATCTCTTTCTGTCCCCCATGTCGTTTATTCTCTCTACATTTGTACATGTAGGAAATTCTCCATAATAATTTTTTTAAAGATGATATTTGATACTGTAAGACATGCCAGAGAGAGAAAAGAACCAAAAAAATAGCCACCAAATTCAGCAACTAGGAGGTCACTGGTGACCTTGGAGGAAAGAGGGGAATAGGAGAATGAAAGCTTTATTGCAAAGGAATCAACAGGAAGGAGGTGAAGGCAATGAGTATAGACTTCTCTTTTTAAAGACATTTGGTAGGGAGAAATAAAAGAAAAAAGAAAAAGGAAATGGAGAGATTCTTTTCAGATAGGAAAAATCTAGTTGTGTGTGCACTGGCCAGGAAAAATGAACCTAATGAATGATAAATTAAAACTGTATCCAGAGGAAAGATAATTGATGGCCAACATCCCAGATGATCTGTGAGAAGATGGGATCCAGGACTTAACCCCAGTCTTTTTTCCACAAAACAACCAAAGTAATCTTCTTGGTTTTGTTTTGGTCTAGTTTAGAATTATTATCACAGATATAATTCATAGTCAATGAACAAAATTTTTAAATACAGATAAGCAAAAAATTTTGTAAAGCACAGGCAATCTCCTTTTCTATATATCTGCCCAGGCCATTTGCTATATGTTTGCTATATATATTAACATACATAAACAAACACATAAATGTGATCTACGGGACACAGTGGTAGATGGAAAAGTTTTATGTCTTTATATGCTTTCATTTTTAAAGAGATTAAAAATAAAAAAAACCATAATGTACACCATAAGAAATTAGAAAAGGAATACAGATTTCCAGGAGTTATGCTTTGTTTCCTCTTACTTTTTCCAATTTCATCTTTTTGTATTTTTGTGCCATGCTTTAAAATCTATCTTCCATATACTCTTTCAGATCACTAATATGGGTCTTAAAAGTGATTAACTTCTCTTCTAGTTCATCCCCTGAGTAATTTCCAGGATAATTTTCTTTGTGTCCAGAAAATGTTTGTGCTGTACTTGAACTTGTTTAAGTCTCCATAAGGAGCTCTTTTAATTTCCTTTTTCCTTTGCGGTACTTCAGCCACTTCCCTGAATGGATGTTCCATCTATTCTGACTGGCTTTCTGCTTGTGGAGTTACCATGCAGTCTTCTGACTCAGAAGAGATAGACAAATCAGACTGGGTAGTGGGAGTAAGTGAGCTGTGTTCAGGATGCCATTTTTTAAGAATCCTCTGATCTGATTTGACTTAAATTCATGTCACGTTAAGCATTTCAGTTTGTGATAACTATGGTAAAAGTTACCACCTAATTTTTACCTATGGTGGAGGCCACAATGTCAAGGACATGTTAGAAAGTCACTACAGGTGCTGAAGAATGAAGATTATGGTACATACAAAAAGTATGTGGAAAAGATGGAATATGAGCGCATGCTGGGTAGCCGGTAAAGCATCAGGGAAGATATGGAACTCGAGATGGCAGTTTCTGAACAAAGAAAGAAATAAAATTGATAGAGAGAGACAAATAGTATTATGCAGAACCTTTCATTCTAGGCTGTAGATGTTTTCTTGATCCTGGAGGCCAAAAATATTTTTTTAAGTTTTGGTTGGGCTTTTGGTTAGACACAAAATTGATGAATAACAGTAGCAGTAAGATAGACTGGAGTGAAGTGAGACTAAGATCAACACTTCTTAGGAGATGCAGGGGAGAAACTGCAAGCTGATTCTAAGGATTAAAAGCCTAAGGTCTCACGGATTCTGTTATTTATATTTTTTTTCTATTGAGAAATATCATATTTAGCTTATTTAAATATTTAATTTTATGAAGAATACTTTTAGAAACCAAGATGGCACAGGGGAGGAGTTCATAGCAAGCCACTAATAGTGGTGGTCAGAACTGGGAGCCAGTGAATGGGGTTGGATCTTATCTGGTGTGGATAAGGAAACAGACGCTTCTGAAGAGGGATCAAAAAGAGCCAAAGGGTGGAAGTTCAAGAGGAGCCAGTACAAATTCTAGAGATTCAGGAAGAGCACTTATTTTCCCAGCCTTAGCCCTGGTGTTGAACTGATTCTTTGGCTGCAAGCTCCTTTCTGAGTTCAGAAGATTTTTATGAAAGGAGATGATCTCTTTTAGAAATAAATGCCCTTTCACATGTTCACTTCACAGAAAGAAGAGTAAAGTATCCAGGTCACAAGGCATCAAAGAATCGTCTTACTGTTTTTCTTACTCTATATCTTCCTTCATTTGAGAGGAAACATTGATGATCTCCTAATATACCTATCACAAAAATATGATGGATCTAAAAATCGAATATGAAAACTGTATAATGTTTAAAATAAATGATTTACGAGAACTCCCACAAATCACCATAATAATGCTTGCTTGAGTGATTTTATGATAGGTAAAAAATTGTGTTGGATATTTTATTTTAAGTGGGTAATTTTGTAGGCTTAGATACTGATTTGGACAAATTTATAACACATTTTTTCCTAAATTGTGCTTTTTGGCATTAAGAAATCATTTTCTACTCTAAGGTTAAAAAAGATATTTTAAACCACTGTCGGTTTAAACTCAGTCGGTTAAGTGTCCAACTCTTAATCTCAGCTCAGGTCATGATCTCAGGGGTGTGAGATCAAGCCCAGTGTTAGGCTCCATGCTGGGCATGGAGCCGGCTTAAGATTCTCTCTCTCCCTCTCCCTCTGCCCCCCACCACTTGCACACGCACATGTTCTCTCCCCACCAAAAAGATATTTTACACATATTTTTATAGTATTGTTTTTCTCATTTGGATCTTCAATCCACTTGAAATTTATTTTTGTATTTTCCATGTAGTATGAAGTAGAAGTTTAATTTCATTTTTTCCTTGACACCATTTATTATAATGTCCATCCTTTTCCTCAGTGATTCAGATATGTCAACCATATACAACATTCTTCCATATGCATGGGCCCATTTTCTGAGCTCTGTATTCTGTTCCCCTGGCTCATTTTCTATCTCTGTGCCAATACCACCTCACCCAAATTACTGTAGCTTTATACTATCTTCTTATCTGGCAGGAAAGGACACTTACTTTGTTCTTTGTCTTCAAAACTGTGTTGTCTGTTTCATTTATAAATTATCACCGTATCTTCTACTTTTTTATGGAAATTAAAGGTTAGTCATTCTTGTCATTATTCAAGCAAGCTGACTTCAATTATTTGAAACCACTACTCATCACTTTTTTAACTTCTTTAAAATTTCCTTTTTTTTTTTTTTTTTTACAAACCTCTCTGAAATTTCTTATCTGTAAATGGGAAAAATAAAAGTACCATCCTCAAATGATGGACACTAATGCATTTAAAGTTAAAGTTTCTCAACCTTTTCAAACTGTTTCCTCATCTATAATAATACATTATTTATTAAGATTAAATGAGCTAATATGTCAGCTTAACGCAGTACTAGCACATAAATAAATATTATCTGTTTTTTTTTTTCAAGTCATGAACCAAGACATGAAAATGGGAAAACAAAAGGCATGCGCAGAGGTTGTGTGTAGGTGACATAATACGGCAAAGAGTGTTGGTGCAGAAAAGTGAAAAGAGATAAATTAGAAAGGAAGATGGGGTCCCATAGCAAAGGATGTCCAAAGCCAGTTAATTTAAGAACAAAAACAAACCTGTGGTAAGCAATTGGGACTTGCTTAGGGCTCTGCACACACTATTCATTTATTCCTTTTCTCACCCTGGTGAGGTAACCATGATCATACCCATTTTACACATGCCATTAAGCAATGTACTCAAGTCATTCACATAAGAATCCAAACAAAGGTGTGAGCCTGGCTCTGATTCTAAACCAGTGCTTCTCTCTCTGTGTAAGGCTGAGAATTTTGGAGTTTAGCTTAAGCAGTTTTAAGAAAAAGAAAAAGTAATGAAAATATTTCAGTAAGATGGATTTGGCAGTATGTGCAGATTGCCACATGGGGTGGAGCTGGAAGGTGACAGTGGGGGCTGGGAGGGAGAAGGACCAGATTATTTCAGTCCTGCAGAGGCAAAGGGATGAAGGCTTAGACACAGGCAGTAGCAGTGGGGACCCCCAGAGAGCAAATGCTTTCCTGTCAGACATCTGTCCTTTTGTGCCTGGTATTGCTTAGCACTGGGCTAATGCCATGTCGCCTACTTAGTAAATAAATGCCTCTTCATTGATTCAGCCTTTTATTTCAAGATTTCTTTCAAACTGTACTTTATTTTAAAACTTTTCTTTTGGGGCATCTGGGTGGCTCAGTCAGTTAAGTGTCTGCCTTCGGCTCAGGTCATGATCTCGGGGTCATGGGATCAAGTCCCGCGTCGGGCTCTCTGCTTTGCGGAGAGCCTGTTTCTCCCTCTCCCTCTGCTGCTACCCCTGCTCTTTTCTCTCTCTCTCTGTCAAATAAATAAATAAAATCTTAAAAAAAAAAAAAAAAAACTTTTAACAAACCGGCTTACAGTTGATTATTAAAAAAACAAAAGGAAAACTAAACTGTACTAAATATTAAGATATTACTAAATATTACTAAATATTGGCAGTACTAAATTCTAAAAAAGTATTTATTTCATGGGGTAGGTATGAATCATAAGAAATGAAAATCTGACTACTGAAATATCTTTAAAATATTTCTAGATCCTTAGTATTTAGGGCCTTTTGTTGGTTCAGATGCTGTGATGTTCACTATCTGAATGAAAGAATCATAGATTTTTATGGGGAAATGAATACTTCTGTGGTCTGTAGCTCATTTTGATGGATATGGACTTGCAGAAATTTTGCTCATGAGAAAAGAAAAGAAAAGAAGTTGTTGTGACTAGTGTTATATTCCTTATTGTCATAGACTAAAGCAAGGCAAATCTCACTGAGCTAATTTTGGTTTTAAATAATAAGCCTCACAGTTAATTGCAGATAATCAAAACTAAACCAAATCAAAACCCAATACCTAAACTAAATTAAATTGAAACAAAGATGCTAATAAAAGCACTTAAGCTTTCAAGGACTTGTTTAGTAGATTTTACACTTTTATTATTAGCCATGGGTTGAACGGCTTTCTGAAATATTTATAATGTTCAAACTTATTAACGATTTTCATAGAGACTAAAAAAACCCTCACCTTCAAAGGAGACTGAGAAAGGATATAGGGATGAGGAGGGAGAGTAAGAACTGCATTTCACCTTTTGTAAAAGAATATTACCGTTAAAGAAAAATATAAAGAGTAGAGACCAAAGTTGGAGCTCTGAATGGAGAAATTCTTCTCCCAGATGGGGAGCCTGATGCAGCAACCCAGTTAAAGTCTGGCCCCTGGGAGGAGGTTGGAGCAAGAAAATGGTAGCAGGCCTTTTAAAGCCAAAGACCACCCTTTCTCTCCCACAGTCAGAAAGCAAGCCCTGTGAGTTCTGCTGATTGGCTGGAGCTACCTGGATTTAGAGCCTGGGGAGCTCTGAGCCAGCTGGAGGTGGGCTGCTGTGCAAGTGGGGAGTGTGTCAGGATTAAGGATTCCAGCTGCATCTGCCAAGTACTTTAGGTGCTCAAGTCACGATAATGGCATCCAGCCTGGTCTGCTCAGTTGTCAGCAGGCTAGGCTGGTGGAAATCTGCCATTATCTTGATGTCCCATTGTAGACTTCTTTGTGAAGGAATAGTGAACTTTGGATAGTTTCCAAATTTCAGTTTGTATCAGAGCACTACATATTCTCTCTGCCTTCATTTTTTTAAGTCAGGTAAATGATATCTTTATTAGCAATACAAAAATCTATTGCTTCTACTATCTGTGGAATTCCTAAAAATTATTACTTTCCTCAGACCATTTTAGCCCAGCTTCTATCCCCTGCACTCCCCCTCTCTGCCCTTCAACCCCTTCTTCATGTATTTTATTGAGGCTGCCCTGGTTAATACTCCACCTTTCTATGTCATAAGTTCTTGTACTTTCTTCTTCTGTTTTTCCAAACTCAACATCTCTTATAATCTTCTCTCCCCTTGTTCATGCAACCAAAAACATGTATTGTGAGGGTCAAAATCTAAGGACTAGATGTGTATAGTGGAGAACAAACTTTTTTCCACTTTCACTGAGATTTTGGGCTAACACACCACAAACAGGTAAACAAAGAGACAAATTCATAATTATAAACTACGGTAACTGTTACAAATGGAAAGAACTGGGGACTATGAGTAGGTAACTCTAAAACTCATCATTCAAACTCTGGGGCACTTTGAGAGTAAAAGGAGACATTATTAATGATTATGTTGTAATAACAGGTGAAAACTGTGCCAGGCAAGTTGGGACATACAATCTCCATACAGGAATCCAACTCTCATTTGACCATACAGGGAAGAGGTTAAGCTGAGATCCAAAGAGAATCAGAAGAATCCAGCCATGCAAAGATCCTAGAGAAGGACAGTCTGAACAAAGAATCTGATGCAAGAAAGTTTCATGTACTTGAGGAACTGAAAGAGAGTTTGGAGCAAAGTAATTGAGGCACACAGTGGTGTAAGTCAAGGCTAGAGCCTGATCACTCAGGGCCTTGCAGGTCAGATGATGAAAATTGAAGATATATATATTTTTTTAAATATACAAATAAATATAAATTTATAGGGCGCCTGGGTGGCTCAGTTGGTTAAGCGACTGCCTTCGGCTCAGGTCACGATCCTGGAGTCCCTGGATCGAGTCCCGCATCCGGCTCTCTGCTCGGCAGGGAGCCTGCTTCTCCCTCTGACCCTCCCCCCTCTCATGTGCTCTCTGTCTCTCTCATTCTCTGTCTCAGATAAATAAATAAAATCTTTAAAAATATATATATATATAAATTTATAAGTATATTCAGACTGTGAAATATTTTATTAAGGAGATGAGGTGATAAAATCTAGTTTCTGTTTTTATAAGATCATTTTGCTCATTGATACAGACTGACATTTATAATTCATTGAATGAGAAAACTGGATTGCAAAAACTGACTGTATTTCTTGTATAAAGTGTTCTCCTTTTCTTTGCTTTTTTAGAAAGTTTATAATTTTTTTTTTTTAAGATTTTATTTATTTTGACAGAGAGAGACACAGCGAGAGAGGGAACACAAGCAGGGGGAGTGGGAGAGGGAGAAGGAGGCCTCCCGCGGAGCGGGGAGCCCGATGCGGGGCTCGATCCCAGGACCTGGAATCATGACCTGAGCCGAAGGCAGACGCTTAACGACTGAGCCACCCAGGCGCCCCAGAAAGTTTATAATTTTGATTCAAAAATTCATTCAAGACTTATCTGGTAATGTGACTCTTATTTTCCAAATAGATAAGTTTTTACCATGCTTGATTATTTATTTTAATTTCATTATCTTATGAAGTAAAACAGTTTCCTGTAAAGTACTGGCTTTTGGAATTTGTAGCAGGTATACAATCAGTTTTTATAAATGTTCAAGGGTTATATTTGTGAAAATTTATATTATGTTTGAGGGTTGTAAGTCTTTCTTTTTTTTTTTTTTTAAATTTATTTGACAGACAGAGACAGCAAAAGAGGGAACACAAGCAGGGGGAGTGGGAGAAGGAGAAGCAGGCTTCCTGCTGAGAAGGGAGCCCAAAGCGGGGCTCAATCCCAGGACTCTGGGATCGCAGACACTTAACAACTGAGCCACTCAGGCATCCCTGAGGGTTTAAGTTTCTTTCTATATACAGTTTCTACATACAGTTTTCTATATATTTAAAATTTTTAAATATAAAAGTTCTTCATGTCCTTACTCATTTTAATATCCATTTATGTCCTTATTTATATTTGTCCAATATGCCTTCTCCTACTATATATATATATATATGCTTAATACAGTATTAACAAGTAGCATTCAGCAATATATTGAAAGATTAATACACTGTGGCCAAGAAGTTCTTATTTTGGGAAAGCAAGGCATTATATCAATATAATCAGAAATTTTATCAACATAATCTATTATACCAACAAAAAAAAAATATCAAATCAATAAACGCTGAAACTGCATTTGATAAAATTCAACAACCATTCTTGATAAAAAAATCCTCTCTAGTAAAATAAAATTTTTTTTATTCTTATGTTAATCCCCATACATTACTCTAGTAAAATAAAATTTATTAGAATCAAAACATTTACTGAAAATCAAGAATATTCTCCCTAATGGTAAGCCACTAAAATAATTTTTATTAAAATCATCTAATTATTATTTAAAATTACTTCATAAGCTCTAATAATATAAGAAAATTAAATAACTATATAAGCATTAAAACAGAAGAAATAAAAATGTCTCTTTTGTTGATATAACTGAATAACTAGAAAATCTAAGATATTCTGGAAAAATATAACAGCATTAATAAGAGAATTTGGTAAGATGTGGAATACAATATAAATACAAATAAAGCACTAGTTTTTCTCTACTTTAGTTATAAATCGCCTAACAAAAGAAAATGGCATTCAGAAAAACACTTAAAATAGCACCAAACAATAAAAGTACCTAGCAATAAATTTAACAAGAAAAGCTCAAGACCTATATGAAGAAAATTATAAAATTTTATGGACATATAGAAAGGTACACCATGTTCATGAATGAGAAGACAACATATTAAAAAGATTAAATTTTCCAAAATTAATTTAAAAAAAACTCAGTGTCATTCTAATTGGATTTTCAGTGGAGGCTGTCATTTTATGTTGTTGGTGGGAGGCAAAAAGCAGTTGTATAGAATGATCTCAGAGTTTATAGGAAGAATAAAACATCTGGCAATAGCCAATAAATTTCAATTACTTTTAAAAGCCAAAGTATTGGTAAGGAACAATTTGAAAAATAAAAGTTCAAGATTTTTAAAAATGTTAAACTTTAGGGCAGTATTTGGAGAACACTTTCTATAAAAACAAACAATCAAAAAACATAAATCCTAATTTCCACTTCTTCCCTCCTCTTTCCCTAAACCACCCACTTTGACTTCTCCAGCTAAAAAACCTCACCATCCACCCAAACATAACCCAATGTAACCCAAATCTGTGACCTTTCAATCCTCAGTGGCACTACCCTAGTCTAATTTGTTCTCATCTCCACCCTGGACGATTGCAATAACCTTCTAGATGTCCTTTAGCTTCTGCTTTTGCTCCCTGCAAACCATTCTCCTCACAGCAGACAAAGCGGTATTTCAAAATCCTCGACTGCTCTCCCACAGCACTTACATCAGCGTTGAACTCTCCACTTTTCCAAAGTCCTACGAAGTCTGGTTTCAGCTCTATCACTGAACTTCTCATTTCATACCACTCTCTCTTCTCACACTCTGTGCTCCAGCAATAAAGGCCTTCTTTTAGTCCTTACAACACACCAGGCTTGTTTCAGCTGTAGAAACTTCTGACCTGCTGGCCCCTTTGTTTGCCATGCCTTTGCCCTGGTGGATGCATGGCTGGCACCTTAAGCATTTCCTCCTCAAAGAGACACGCCTTGGCCACCTTTCACATTACCCTATTTTCATTATCTGCATAGCACTGTTGTTGGATCTTTCTTTTGTGTATTGTATTTGTTTGCTCAATGTTTATTCCTACGTGAGAATGTAAGCTCCAAGTGGGAGCATTTATCTATCTTATCTTGTCCTCACTAAGCACAGTGCTTGACAAATAGCAGGCACTTAATAACTTAATAAATATTTATCAAATCAAAGAATGAATGCTTGACCAAAGTTTTCTTTCTGAGAGTTCAAAAAAAAGTTGAACCTCCAAAATTAGGTTTGCTTTGGAAGGCCATTGAGGGAATGTGCTGTACATATCATACATACAGGGCTTTATTATTTCAGAAGGAGGCACTTTTACAGCCTAATTTCCAGAATATTTTAAAAATCTAAAAGAAAACACAAAAGTTTTGCCTTAAATCTGAAGTAATCATCATCAAATATAAGTGGACTGCCTTCATCTCTCAAACATCAGAAGACTGATTAGCAGCATCTAACATCTTGACTATAGGAGACCTTGACGTATACACTCAGTGGGCTATAATGATTCAAATAAATTAGCTGCCACATATTTTAAAGAACACATTAATTTCCTACCACCTATTTCTAAAATGAACTACTGAATCCTAAATTCATCCTCAATGAGGTGATCAGTCACCCACAAAACGTGGTGTCAATGAAGGACCACATTTGATATTAACATATGTCCTGGTTAAGGACAAATAGGAGAAAAGTAACATGGTGAACTGGATGAATAGTTTATCACACTCTGAGTAGTTATTCTGGAATGCTCCCCTCCACCAAGATGGCCACTTGGTAAGGTTCCCTCTCTTCTTCCTGAGTTGTAGGTGTCAGGAAAAGAGTAAGGATTTCTAATTCAAACAGAATTTCTCCACCAAGATGGCCACTTGGTAAGGTTCCCTCTCTTCTTCCTGAGTTGTAGGTGTCAGGAAATGAGTAAGGATTTCTAATTCAAACAGAATTTCTCCAGCCCTGAAGATTTTCCTGAACCTTCCAGCTGCTGCCTGGCCTCAGTCCCCCAGATAGGTAAGATCATACCCCACAGTTTGGTTTTTCAACACAATAAGAACGTCTAGTTGTTACTCCTAAGCCAGGTTACAACTGACTGACAAAGCCACGGTAACTGTGAGGGAATGTTGGCTGTGTAGATCCCTGTTATGGACTGAATTATCCCCTACCCCCAAATCCACATGGTGGAAACTCTAACCCCCAATTTCACTCTATTTGGAGACAGACCCTTTAAGGAGGTAATTAAAGTTAAATGAGGTCATAAGGGTGGGGCTCCAATCCAATATGATTTGTGTCCTTTTACGAAGAGAGAGACATATCAGATGTGTGCACAGAGAAAAGGCTACTTGAGGACACAGCAAGAAGGCATCTATCTGCAAGCCAGAAAGAAGGGCCTCACCAGAAACCACTATGCCAACACCTTGATCTTGGACTTCCAGTCTGCAGAACTGTGAGAAAATAAATACTCATCCACTCTGAACCTGGGACACCCACATTTGCCCCATTACCTCCCCATATCTCTCTTGCCTCACACCCACGGCATAGCTGACCTTATTTGGACTGTCATTGCTAGGAAGTATATGCCAGCTTCCAAGAGGAAGGCACAAGTAGCTTAAATGGAATCCTTTTTAATGCAGCCCTGGAAGTAAAACCTAAATGACAGAATCTATTCAATATTTGTACAAAGCTGTTTTCTTCCAGTAATATCTGCTTTAGAGCATTGTTGCAGTTTCTACATACATAACTTCAAATCAGAATTGTAGAGTAACTTTCCAGTGCCTTTCTTAGACTAAAAACAAAACCTGTTCTAATTAACTGCTAACAATATGCCTGAAAACATTCTCCGTTCTCCAGCTATCAGTGGTAGTTGTCCAAGTTCTAACAATATGAAATTCAGATTTAAGGGAGTGGGGTACAATACCAGGCTTGTCTTTGTCTGATAAATGAAACCTGGAGAAAGGAAGAAGCTAAAACAGTGGGAGACATTAGCTATGGAAAAACAATGAAAGAAAAATGCAAAAGCACAATTAAAAAATAAAGAACTTGTTCTTCCCTTAAATTTAGCTTTAAAATTTGCTTTTGAGGATAATGTAACATACTAATCATAACTCTGGGGAAGAGGAAAACATGTTCAACTTCTATTTCTACCTCTGTCGTGTAACTCAAGGATGAAACTAAAAAAGAATATGTATTTACTTTTTTGGGATATGAGGGTAAAAAGACAAAGACAGCCTCTAGTATTTGGCATCTCAAGGACCAAGAAATTGAGATATCAGAGAAAGCCATTTTCCAAAGAACCAATGGAATCAGAATATCCTCCCTCCCTATAAGGGCCAGGAAATGAGGAGGCCAGCTACTCACAGGCTACTATACCCCAGGATTCAGAGTTAGAACATTCAGATGTTTGGGGTCTAGACCCTGCCCACCTGCCTACCTGGAATGAACTGGGTCTTCCAATGGGTCAGAGAGCCCTGGAATGTCAGCGTTGGTGCCCTACAATTGGTGAGAAAACTAGTACAAGTTTAGACAGGAAGCAGAATGAGGGACTGTGCCCCTGTCTACCACTCTTTCCCTTCCAAGTATATCACACCACCTCAATCACTAACTAATACCCAGAAAGAGGGGCTGAAAAGCATCAGCAAATCTATTAAAAAATAGCTCTTTGGGGGCACCTGGGTGGCTCAGTTGGTTAACCATCTGACTCTTGATTTCAGCTCAGGTAATAATCTCAGGGTCATGAGGCGGAGCCCTGTGTTGGGGCTCTGTGCAGGGCGTGGAGCCTGCTTAAGTTTCTCTCTCTCCTTCTCCCCCCACCAACTCCCACTTTCTCTCTCTCTCTGTCTCAAAGGAAAAAAAATGTAGTTCTTTTATTCTTTCATGGGAATTCAATTTTAATTTCAAAAAGCAAAATCCCCAGCATTGATATGGGATAGCAAATAGAGAAAATATTATATGTACAGCTACTATATCCGACTGAAAACTCTCTGAAAAAACCAAACACCCTCTCATATTTTTTGTTTCTTCTGCTTGGTTCATCCAGAATCTACCTGATTAATCTGTATTCTGAAATATATCTTGAAAGCTGAGAGGAAGCTGATTCCATAAAAAGATGAAAAGGCCTGTCATCAAGTTCTGAAAAAGAAATCCCAGCAGCTCAGGCTAAGTGATAATCATTTGCTTCAACTTCTACAACCCCATGGAATAAAATGACTATTCTCTAAATGCTTACCCAGTTGTACCTGAGTGTTCTCTCCAACTCATAAAAAGATGGCAAATTATTATGCACAATTAAAGTTTATTGCAGATTACTTTCCAATTAAGGTTCTAAATTATTAAGCAATAGAGCATGGCTGCTTGTGTTTACAAGCCATTAGTATCAGCTTTATCTGCCCCATGAGGTACAATGATGAAGGTCAAGTGACCCTAGCAATCCTCAACACACACTAATAACTTGGTCTGATAAATGGCCTTGAGGTCTTCCTGGCATTCATTGCTGGAACATTTTTAACAAAGAGATATTAATGAATTTTAAATCGTTTTATGTTAACTATTCTTTATTGTAAAATAAGAATTTGTTTAAAAAATGGAAAACAGGGTGCCTGGGTACCTCAGTTGGTTAAGCGACTGCCTTCGGCTCAGGTCATGATCCCAGGGTCCTGGGATCGAGTCCTGCATCGGGCTCCCTGCTGAGCAAGGAGCCTGCTTCTCCCTCCCTCTGCCTGCCGCTCCCCCTGCTTGTGCTCTCTCTCTCTCTCTCTGTCAAATAAATAAATAAAATTTTTTTAAAAAAAGGGAAAACAGGGGCGCCTGGGTGGCTCAGTTGGTTAAGCGACTGCCTTCGGCTCAGGTCATGATCCTGGAGTCCCAGGATCGAGTCCCGCATCGGGCTCCCTGCTCGGCAGGGAGTCTGCTTCTCCCTCTGACCCTCCCCCCTCTCATGTGCTCTCTCTCATTCTCTCTCTCTCAAATAAATAAATAAAATCTTTAAAAAAAAAAAAAAAAGGGAAAACAGGGGCGCCTGGATGGCTCAGTCGGTTAAGCAGCTGCCTTCGGCTCAGGTCATGATCCTGGGGTCCTGGGATCGAGCCCCACATCTGGCTCTCTGCTCAGCGGGGAGCCTGCTTCTCCCTCTCCCTCTGCCTGCCACTCTGCCTACTTGTGCTCTCTCTCTAACTCTCTGTCAAATAAATAAATAAAATCTTTAAAAAAAATTTTAAAAAGTAAAAAATGGAAAACAGTACAATGTACTGTTAAAAATAAAAACACAGGGAAGTCAGCACCCTTTTATTCTATATCATTTCTGCCCCTCTGACTAATTATATGATCTATTTGTCAAGTCATTTTACTTCTCTGGGTCTCAGACTTCTCAACTGTTAAATGAGAGGGCTAGACCAGGTGACCTCAGGTTTCACTAACCTAAAAATCTTCCATTTGCTTCTCATAATTTGACTTTTTCCCTTGGCTAAAATGCTCCAGGGGAGATCTTTGTAGGTTTATATCTGCTATGCTCTTTGTAGGAGAACTATAAATGGCATGCTATACTATAAATGACAGGATGTAGTGGGAGAAAGGAGGCTTTTATACGAATAAAGCTGATGCTGGTCACTTTCAGGAAATTTTTATTTGTTAAGATGTGCTGAACCTTTTTACAGACTGTTTCTTTTTTTTTTAATTCAGAAGTCAAGGCTATGTTTAAAATGGTTCATTTTCACTCACCTGACCTACTCCTCAATTCCCTTCTATACGCTCCTTCCTTTCCTTGTTCTACTCTTGGGAAAACAAGGACCATGCTTCTCTGGGTGAACAAATCTGTTGGGGGGAGTGATGGGCCATCTCAGGTCAGTCCTTTCAGAACAATTGCTTAAAAATCTCCCAAAAGCTTCAAAGGAAATAGCAAGTGATCAGGAAGTATTTGCCGAGCACCTTATATGTGCTCAGCCCTGTGAACAATAGGAAGGAGGATGAGAGAAACACCATCATTGTTTTAATATCATCAAAGGGCCTGCAATCCAGTGTGTGAGATACAAGGAACACGTGAGACCCAAGCAAACAACAATGCCAAGCATAAAGACAGAGAAAGTGTTTAACAAATGCTTATCAAGTTGTTCTGGGGTACACAACTTTTAGGAGGAAGAGTAATGTCAGGGTCTGCTCTGCTCCCACTGTGACTAGAATAGTTTCCTCAGTTTGGGGGTACTTACCACTATTTAAAGAGGTCATTTAAATGGGGGGGGGGGGGAACAGCACAGCATGGAACATCCAAAAGAAGGTAGGGAGAGTGAAGACTCTGGAAATCATGACCCACACAGAGTAGTTGAAGAAACTGGAAGTGTGAAGTCATGACAAGAGGGTATAATGCCACATGTCAACACTGGCTCCCATAAGATCCCAGAGGAGAAAAATTGTGTTTTACCTATTGGAAATACATTGTTACTACATTAAATGAATTATACAAATTGTGAAACATAGATCACAAATCTATTTGTTCTGTGATAGTGGGTATATAACACATCATAAAGACAACAATTTAAAAACAAGAAGACCTAAGTGCATCACTGCATAGATCACATTTGACCCCCTCCACACACTCTTACCCCATTTTAGTTACCCCAAGGCTCTAGGAGAGATGTGAGGAGTGAGCCAACATTAGAGTGTTAAAACAGAAAGTGGGAATGTTATCAATTAAGATTATGCATCTCTTTTTTAGAGATCCTGAGTCCTAACTCTAACATTTGATCACTGTAAGCGCTGTCTTGCTCTGGGTGATTGCAAGAGAAGAGAAGTCAGGAGAGTGAAGTCAGGGAAGTATTCATTATCTGGGACTTTACGGGTATGAAAGGACTGGGAAAAGAGGGAGGGAATTTACTTCCCTTAAATCAAATGAAATAAGATTGCAAAAGGCACAGCAGTAAGAATAAACATCAACCTGTGCATCACATCACCGGATAGAAGTGAGTCAACAACAAAGCTGATCTGATGAGTGATTATAGGGCCGCTGTCAATGGGGCTAGAGGTGAGATGGGGCCACAGTGGGGAAAAGACCGAAGCAGACAACTATGGGAAAAGTTGAGTTCAAGAAAGGGTTAATATAAATATAAAATATCAGGACCTTTATTAATAAATAGCCAAAAGGTGTGAACAGTGAATTCACACAAGGGAAAATACAAATCTGAAGCAAATATATGGAAACACATTAAACCTTATAATTTGCAATAAGAAATAAAACTGCAAATGAAAACAATAATAAAACAGTTAAATTAACCAAATTTTACAAAAGAAGAAACCTAATCCAGGCAAATTCCAGGAAAAATAATAGTATCTGTACATGGTTTATAGCATTAAAAATTTGTATAAGCCTTTTGAAGGGGGATATAGGATTTAGTAACACAAACACACATTATACACATACACACACACACACATATAAATTGATCACAACATTTGGCCCATTAATTCTATGACTTGGAATTTCTCCAAAAGAAATAACTGCAAAGAAAAAGTCATTTGTACAACAATATTCATAGCCATTACATTAATAAAAAAAGTGGAAATAGTCCAACCTCTCTCCTGTTATTGGACATTTAATTACAACACATAATCAATGGAACATTATGTGACCATTACAAACAAAATAGGAAAACTATGGAATAACATGAAACTGTTTATGAAGTATTAAGTAAAAATATGGAATACAGAGAATTGTACACACACTTATTATGGCCATGTAAGAATATGCCATGTATGAATAGATTGAAACATGAATATTGAGAAAGGAAAGACAATCCCTATTAGGATGTTGACTATGTGTGATTTCTTTGTATTTTAAAATGTTGTTTTAGCATTTTTAATAGTATTTTAATAAATTTCTTTTTGTTAAAGAATTGGGGAATGTTTGGGGTACCTGGGTTGCTCAGTGGTTAAGCATCTGGCTCTTGGTTTCAGCTCAGGTAATGATCTCAGGGTCCTGGGATCGAGCCCCACTTTACGCTCTAAGTCAGCACGGAGTCTGCTTGTCCCTCTGCCTCTGCTCGTCCCCTGCTCTCACCCTCGGCACTCTCCCTTTCTCTCTCTCTCTCAAATAAATAAATAAATAAAATCTTAAAAAACAATTGGGGAATGTTAAAGATTTTTTACATAGGGAATACATATGATGAAAGTAGGATCAATTGAAGGATTAAGAGCCTAATGTCATATAGTCCAAGGAGGCTGGTGACGTACCCTAGACTGGAAGTGATAAGGGGCTAGAACAGGGTACAGAGTGAGAACAGAAAATAAAGGATGACAATGGAGTTGGTTTGGGGTTTTTTTGGTTTTTGTTTTGTTTCATTTTGTTTTAAACAACAGGGTAATGTGGTTCCGGTAGAAAAATGGGGAAACTCATCTTTTCTAGCTTTGATGACTAATAACTAGCCTAGATGCTACAAGTTTATTAATTTATTCAACAAACATTTATTGAGCACATACCATGTACTAAGCTCATAGTTCTAGGCACTAAGGCTTAAAGACAGATTCATGATGTCATGGAGCTTACAATCCACTCCAGTGGAGAAAGAAAGACAATAAGTAGATTCTTGATTGATGAGAGAGAGAGAGAATATCATATGGTATTAACTGCTATGCAAAGGATTAAGACAGAATGATTTGTCTGAGAGTGACCTGATGGTTACTTTAGATGAGATGGTCAGAGGAAGACATTTGGGGATGTATCAATTGACACAGATCTGAATGGCAAGAAGGATCTAGCTATGCAATATCTGGTGGGGAGTGGGGTGGAAGTAGAGGAATATATCCTGGCACAGAGAAAGCTAAGTACACAGGTCTAGATTTAAGTCTAGTGTTTTTGAGTTGTCAAAGAAAAAAAAAAGACCAGAGCACCTAGAGCACGGAGGTCCAGGAGGAAAGGGGCACATGTTGACATAGGATATAAATCATGCAGGGTTAAGAAATCTGAATTCTAAGCTTAGTGGGATGGGAAGCAAAAGAGAGCCATAATTTGATGTACATTGTTTAAAAAGTTGACTACTCCCAAATGAAGAATAGATTGCCCAGGATAGACTTTCCAGTATCGGTTCTAAAAAGGAAGCTATGGCAATGATCCAGGGGCAGAAAAATGGTGGCCTGAAAAGGGCTGATGATAATGGAAATAGAGATAATTAACCAGTCAGAATCCACACCAGAGACAGAGTCTATAGAACTTCAGCTGGATTGGATAGCAGGGCCACTGGAGGGTGATGAATCCTTGAGAGTGGGAGAAGTGGAGAAAATAGACTCAAGGAGGACTCTAATTGAATGGAACACTGCCACAAAGGAAATGCAGCCAGAACTAATGCTATGAGCAAGCACTGGTAGCAGCGCAAAAACGGATAGAGCCGATGGAGGAGAGTTAGTGTTCAATGTATCTACCCAAGTTAATAATTCCTGAATGTTTTCTCACTGAAAAAAAGGAAGAGCTCAATTTTCCAACAGAAAGAGTGTTGGGTCATGAGTTAATTACAGCGACCCTGAACTGTAACCAGACTACAGCTTCTGGGGAAGAATATGGCCTAGTTTACATAGTGTTTAAAGCCACAAGGTCTAGATATCCATCAGCCTTTTACGCATGACCTCACTGATCCCCCAAAAAATCAATCAAGCTTCAGATATCCATATTGACAAGCCATAGAAAATAAGTCTTCCTGTGTTTGTTTATTCTTTATTCCTATGGGAAATGCTTGGACCAAAGGGTAAATACTTAAAGACCACCATCATGCTAGTTTTCTCTTATTTCCATTTTTAGAGGACATTGAGATTTCACAGTAGCCTGAAATTCTCAGTAAATTATATTGTTTAGAGCTACTCCGTGCTGCATTTGGGATTCTTAGTTCCCTGCACAATAAACTTTTGATTGTTTATGAAGAACAGCACTTGGATAAAATATCTAGACCAAAAGAATCTATCCCTCCTACCAAGTAAAAGGCCCTTTACATAACATTTGGAAAGTCAGACTTGCCAACTTCTTGATTCCTACCCTAAAACTCGCTTTTAAAAAATGTTCTAAAACATTAGGGGTAAAAAGACACTTTTAAGCTGAGTTGCTTTATAGATTAATTTTATATTTGGACATACCAATTTGATGATCAAGACAACCCACAAAAGTATTTTTAAGACTTTTTTTTCAACTTTGAAATTGTAACCACGCAAATGGATAGGTCAAGAGATTGAGAAAAGAGCTTTTACCACATAGGTCATTGGTTCAAACCCAACCCAACTCGCCTGGAAAGCAATTACCATCTGCGGATTTTTATGAAATGTACTGGGGGGCTAAATTAAATTTCTAACAGTGAAAATAAACAACTACAATTTTGGGGAGCCTTACATGGGTCCAGGGATTAATTTAGTTGTTTCATGTCAGGATTGATACACATCAGAAATTACAGGACTGACAGAATTTTCATCAACAATACACAAGAGTACAAAAAAAAAAATCAAGGAAATTCACATGCATTTATTTATGTATATATGTACATCTATGTGTGTTTGTTTATATACATACATATAAGTATATACATGTATATAATGTATACATGAATATATACATATTTCTTTTCAAATATCATAGATCTTAATATTTGTAAGCAACCTTAAAGATTCCTGATATATAGTTCTGTAGACCCTTACTGCTCACAGAGAATACATTCTTAGACATTCAAGAATCTCATATTCACCAATGCACCTCTTGCATATAATTTTCCTCCTTAAAGCACTATGATACAAGTGAAAAAACTGAAGCGACTCCATTAGCCCTTCACAGAAATATCTATGTGCTCCTGCATTTTCCTCATCCCATTTCCTTAAGAGTCATATGTTTCCTATGCATATCCTCACACCATAAGTTAAATGTCTTTTCACTTTCACTGAAGTTTATCCCTCCCTTGCTGAACAGTTCTTGTGCTGGCTGGAGTCATCTCACGAAATGTTTTTGTCTTGCTGGCCTAAGAAAATTAAGAAACTTCATGGACCTTCAGGGCCATAACACACAGCAAGCCCAGAAAAGTTAAATCTGCAAGGGTTCCCTGCAATGTACCATTTTGCTAAGTTGATAACAGGCACATTTTGTTGGAAGGAGCAGTTTAGTCAGTGAGCCAGACCAACTGATTGCCCCATGTTTTCTCCGCGGTGCAGCTTTTTGTTGTCTTATCTTTAGTAGCATAAAGTTACATTTTGCTGTATTTTATGGGACAATAATAGTTGTAGTTGAAGAGTATTTGAAGACTTGCAGGTTCTAGAAGTCTAAGGAATCTATCTCTAACGAATGTCAAGGATCTGCAGATGCAAGCACATCCTACTCTCCTAACAACTGGCTGGAAGGTGGCTAAGAAGTAGATGGCTGGGCCAATGCCTAGATTTCCAAATTGAAATATTGGAATAATTAAGACACTACTACCAAGAAGAGGAAAATGTGTAGGTGGAAATGAAAATTTCAGTTTTAGACCTCTTCATCTTAAAGTCTGTCATGACAATTAGATAAAAGACATGCACCAGGAAGATGAATCCTGAGAAAAGACTAAAAAACGAACTATAAATCTGGATATCTTCAGGACAGGGACAAAGGATGAAACTGACATGAAGAGTGTTGAAAATGACTTTTCTGAAGTCAGCGCATGCGAACTCAGCTCTTCATGGGCATCGAGGATCAAAATTCACAGGCTGAGTCACAGTTCAAGATGTCAGTTTGCATTCACTGTTTGTCTTTGTGTTATGCATTTTTTTCCCCAAGAACACCTGAACTGCATTTTCACATACTAAACTGACCATTCAATTCAACATTAAAAACAAAAAAAGGCAAAAAAAAGACAAAACCACCATTAGTTGATCACATAGCCATGTGAAAGCTGAGTCTGAAAGAGGACCCTCTGGGAAGGTGCCACAGTCAGTGTCTCCCATCAGTGAAGTGTCCACACCTCCATTTAGCCATCATTAAATGGACCTTCGTTTTGTTCCAAAGTCGAGCAGAATTTGATTTAACTGCCAAAATACACAAACCAGTTTCTGAAAGCAAAATGTTAACTCATCAAGTCATGTCCTGTTTCCTTTTCTTTATGGGAAGGTTTTTCATTACAAATTCAATTTCTTTAATAGACATAGGGCTATTTAGATTTTCTATTCTGTTTTCTTTTTATTAAGGGTGGTAGTGCAATGATACCAACTTGAGGAAAAGCTTATATTTTTATAATATTTAACAATAAAGGAGAAAAAGGCTCTCCTTACAAGAAATCTTTTGTTTAAATCTTCCCTTTCTGTTGAAAATTAAGCCACCATGAACGTGAAGCCAAAAAATGTTGGTCTTTCCTTCTAATACAACCCAGATGGACAATGTGCCACTCTGAGGCCATGCCGGGCAGCAGCATTTCGGTACTGGAAAGGTCACAGCAGAATTCAGTTGGTTTCAGTAAAATGAAACCAAATGAAAACTTTGTGTCCACCCCCAAAACTCCATTTTTTAAGTTCTTCCATAAAGACACAGGGAAGCATAGAGTTGCTACAATGTTACCTACCACAGGCTCGTTATTCATAATCTGGAAAGATGCACTGGTTCACTGCCCAGAAAATTTCATCACTAAGCACCTTTAGTCCTTTCATTAGACACTCTGTGCCTCAGCCTCCAGAAAGTGGTCTGTTAATGTTGATGAAACAAATTAATGAATTAAATTACTATTATGCTTTCCCTTCTTGCTGATTCTCCCAAAAAGATATAAAGACGCTTAGTTTCAAAGTTTTAGTAATGAATATGAACTCTTTGGTCTGTATCTATTTAGCAAAAAACACATCAAGTGTGAAAGACCCTTTACACCTATGTAAGGGCTAGGAGCACCAACTTTTGGTATAAGAAATTAGCGTGGATCTGACCTCACGTTACGGCTGTCACACAAAAGATTTAGAGAGAACTAATTTTGCCCTTGAAGTGTTTTGATGTCATTTATGGAATTTCCTCCACAATTTATCCTTTGAGGAATTTATTTATAAATTCAGCACCTTCCACTTTTACAGGTAGCAGATAGTAAAACTTCCTATTACTTATCCTAAAATTACCTCTCCCTTTTATTCAATTATTCCAGAATTTGTATAAATCCATTCATATTCAGTTTATCTAGACTGTGATTCTGTATTGTAACCAACTGTTATATTAAGAAGGGGAAGACTTAAAGCCAAGACCTGGCTCTTCCACTCACTGACTATGGACTCTTGTTCAGTCACTTCCTAACCCTAAGCCTCAGTTTCCTTATCTGTTGAATAGAACTAATATGACCTACACCTCACAGACATAACGTGTGATGGGGGGGAGGTGGCTGAGTACCAGTATCAAAAGACTATAAACTGTGAAGCCCTTCATAAATATAAAATATTATGATTGTCTCCATCAACCAGCTAATCTATCCCCCTATCTTGTTATTTGAAAGGTTTCCCTCTGTACTTTCTACAGCTCTAATATTCCTTCCTTGGATTTATCTACCAGCACCAGGCACTCTGAGAAATTCACAACTTGTTTATAGTTACTGTTTGATATTATTAATAACAGTAATGGCTAATATTTACATAGTGTTTAGTATGTGTCAGAGGACATTCTAAGCACTTTATAGAAATTAGCTCATTTAAACCTCATAACTACTTTATAAGGGTTTTACAGATAACGAAACTGAGGGACATGGAAGTTAGTAACTTACTCAAAGTCACACAGAGAAGGGTGGAGCCCGGATGTGGACACAGGCAGTCTGGCTTCAGCACTATTCAACATGTTTTAACATGGGTTCATGTTGAACAAACTTAAAGGAATGAATCACATTCTGTTTTCCAAGTTTCACTTCTCAGATCATAATGTTCTATGCTTTAGCCAGTAACACATCTCGGAAGCCACACTAAAGACATAATCCAAAACATAAAAACTTCTTTATAGCCAAAGATGTTCATTATAATATTAATAATAATGGCAGACACTGCATAAAAACTAAATGTTTAATAAAAAGGGGTAGTTAAAAAAAATACAAGTACCACTCGCAAAATCTCAATGGTCAGTTACACCTTCATTTAAAATTATGTTTAAAATAATGCGTGAAAACATATAAACAATTCCATTGTCATGTTAAGTGAAAAAAGAAATATACAAAGTTTATTATCATAATTACATAAAATACACATATATACACAAAACCATAAAAAAGAACGAGAAAAAGTAAAACATTTGTTTCTAAGTGATTTTTTAAAAATTCTCTACATTTCCTGTCTCCTACCGCATTTCCATTATGAAAGCACATATATATATATATATGTGCTTTCATAATGGAAATGCGATAAATTTTGAATTTTCTGTTGATTTTTTTCACTAAAACTGTTAGTTTTTTCTGTCCCACTTGAGAATGTATCTGCTATTCTCTACCCACCCCATCAGTGATTAGGCAGGACAGACCAAGCTATACTTGATCCTCTAGTCCAAGCTGAGACATGGAGTCGGGTAAGATGCCTCAAAATTCTTTATTCTAAATAAGGCACGCAAGCATATGAGACATAACAATGACACAAGTATTAGGAACCTATGTAGAGGAGGAAAGAAGCAAGCAAGGAAGGGAGGGAGGAGAGAAGAGAGAAAAAGAAAAGAAAAAAGAAAAGATAAAGCAATATAGAAGAACTCTTAGCCAAATGACGTACCAGAGGTCTCTCCAAGCTGAGCCCCATAAGCAGCTACATTTACCGCTAACAGCAATGTAGGGAGGACAGGGTTCAAGAACAGACAAGCAAAGGGTTCCTGGATGGCTCAGTTGGTTAAGCAGCTGCCGTCAACTCAGGTCATGACCTCAGTCAGGGTCCTGGGATGGAGTCCCCAGTAGACTTGGGCTCCCTCCTCAGCAGGGAGTCTGCTTCCTCCTCTCCCTCTGCCCACACCCCCTGCTTGTGCTCTCTCTCTCTTTCTGGAATAAATAAATAAAATCTTAAAAAAAAAAAAAGAATAGACAAGCAAACCACTTGAAAAGATGTGAGAAATCCCAATAAGTGAGAGCAAAAGGGGGGAAAAAAGTATAAACCTCATTATTGTGGATAAGTCTGTTTTTGTTTAGAGTCCAGTCAGAAAAATGGAACCACTACAGATTTCAAGCTGAGGAGATTTAATGCAGGAATTAAACTGTGAGATGACTGCATGCTTTGTTTTGTTTATTAAACAATAAATGGAAGGAGCAGCTTAGATTGGTCTCAACATTTCTAATGTCTTCTATGGTGATAAATGTTTTAAGTAAAGAATGCTATCAGGGTGGGGCACCTGGGTGGCTCAGTTGGTTAGGCGACTGCCTTCGGCTCAGGTCATGATCCTGGAGTCCCAGGATCGAGTCCCACATCAGGCTCCCTGCTCAGCAGGGAGTCTGCTTCTCCCTCTGACCCTCCTCCCTCTCATGCTCTCTGTCTCTCATTCTCTCTCTCACAAATAAATAAAATCTTAAAAAAAAAAAATTTTTTTTAATAAAAAAGAATGCTATCAGGGTGCAATTATGGACATATAAATAAATGGCTTAGTTTTAAAATGAGTTTTCAGGTTGAGATAATGAGAATTTGAGGCAAATAATTACTGAGCCAACTTTACAGGTGAAAAGGCTATAGCATACGCACCATTATAACAAAAATAACCTCATAGGGTGAATTTCAACTTTCCTAGAGACCAGTGTGGCCACAAATTAGAGTCCAATCTGCCTCCCCAGAGGATCTGCTTCTTTCGAGATACCTGGAGAGGCATTTCCCCCAGGCCCTTCAGAACAACCTTAGTTGTCACTATACCTGGAGACAAGGAGCTATTTTACTGTGTTTCATACGCTGGTCAGGCTAGAAGTGCCCTCTGGAGATCAAGTTGCTTAGTACTTCCCAGTTGTTTTCTTTGTGGGACATGCTGGAGAACTCTTCTGGATATATTTATGGAAGACACACTCTATCCCCCATTCCCCACCCAATCCAGACCTAGAGCAGCCAGCCACTGTCCTTCTGAGCCTTCAGCGTGCCTCCAACTCATGAGGAAACATGAGCTGGTATAGGAAAACATACTAATAGTCAGGGACTCTGCTCAAAATCAGCTCCAGTCTGTAGTGCCTCAAGTTTTCTCAACCTATAAATTGAGATCATTGAGAAAAATCTAATACTCTGTATTTCCCTAGTATTCAAGTGCTTCTTTACCCATCTGTATCTCTCCCCCTCACACATGCACACATAAAAACACTAAGCCATGAGCTCTTAGATGGTCACATCAGTGTCCCAAATACTTTGCACAGTCCCTGGTTCATGGCCTTCTCTCAGTAGGTATTTGTTGAATAAATAAATGAGAGAAAACAAAACCTGTTAGGCATGAGAGAGCACTTGAAGAAATATAATTCCTTAAATGGGACTTTAAGTTTCTAAAGCAGATAGACAGGGAGATAGCTATGTAATGTCTATATATCTATATCTGTGTATAGATAAAAAGTAATATATATATTACCTACTTATATCTATGGTAATATATATCTATATATAGATATAAAATAATATATACATTATGTAATATTACTTTATTTCTCAAAAATTAAGCTGGGCAGATATTATTATTCTCATTTTATCAAATGAAAAATAAAGTTCAAGGGGATTAAGTAATTTGCCTAAGCCCCCAGTGAGTAACCTATGCTTCATAAATGTAAGGTGTTTTCATTTTCCACATGTAAACAACAGTTTCCTCTCTGGACATTCCCATTATTTTCCAAAGCAAATTGAGGAAATAAGAAGACCCCTTCCCTCATAATTTAAAAAATCCATTTTACCCATTGCTGTCTACTACATTAACTCCTTTGCACTTCAGGTTTTCTTTCTGAAGGACTAGAATTTCTAGAGTCTGTCTGGGAGAGAGGAAGGCATAGGCTATCACCCTTCCTTGGTAAAATGGTCCTTTATATTTCTGGGTGGTTTTGACTCCTGGGAGAAAGGCTCCATTGCCTCTCACTAACTTCCTATGTAGTTCTTGACACACTAAAGGTAATATGGCCAAGGGAATAGAGTGTTCCAAAGAAGTGACAGTTTAAAGTACTGAAATGTATGGTTGGCATTTAAGGACCACTAATCAGTCACAATCAATGAGGGGAAGATTTTATTTGCCAGCCTAGCTCTAATTGTGCTGTAGGAAATAATCTGTGTCTTTTACCCATAAAACAGAGCTTTGGAAAAAATGGCAGGGCTGCCTTCTGAACCCATTTATTAGGCTGAGGCATTGTAAAAATGATAAGGGGACAAACAGGGGGGTGGGGAGGGAAGGACAGGATGGGGAGGAATACATCTCAACAGTGTGTGGCTTTATAGGTGAATGGAGTTTATTGCCTATAAGCTTAGAGGTGGGACACTGAAAGCAAGGCAAAAGCCAATCATCTGCAGGAGGGAATGAGGTCATTTAAATGCAAGCTGCAGTGATCTGGATCAAAGGATGGGGAAAATCCATGACTGATCTGGTGGAAATTCTGAGCAAAAGGAGGCCTTTGGGAAATGGCCATTGTGACCCAAATGAGCAAAAGAGTTACCCAACCTTTCTGCTTAATAGTAATTCTAACAGCTATCCTGTACTGAACACTCCTATGTGAAAAATCATTTTAATAACAGTCCCAGTCTTACTATGAGTCAGTTTTCTGAGTATTCTGCATCTATTATCTCATTTATTCCTAAGAAGTCTATGGAGTGGGTACTATTATCAGCACTTTACAGATGAAAAGGGGAGGCAGGAAAGGAGTAGGAGATTTGGCAAAGGTTCCCCAGGTTACAGGTAATAGGGGAGGACAGAGTCCATGTCCCTAACCCTTCACTAACCAGTCTTTCTCTTGTTCTCATTACCTGATTTAATCCTCACAATGACGCAGCTGAGAAGGTACTGTAACCCTTATTTTACAGATGAGAAAGCCGAGGCCGAGAGGCACTCATGTGTGTTCATCAGACCATGATTCAGACCAGGCCTATAGTAATCCGCAGCCCAAAAACTTGCTTTCCGGCACATCACCTGCCGGGGGAGAAGTGTCCTTTCCAAAACTCGAGATTTCGTAACGGAAATGGGATCATTTTTAAGTTTTTACTTCTCAGACTTCTCAGAGCCAGGTTTGATGTGATCTTTTGGCTGAAAAACGTGTCTACGTTCCCAAGTCCCCACTCAGAAATTACACATTTTCCATGTGGAATGTCCATCAGGATTTCCAGGACTAATCAGGAATCAAAGACAACCCGACAACCTCCCCCCACTTCAAAGGGCTAAGAAGGGGGAAGTTAAAGGGCCTCTAAGCAGCTAGGGCAAAAGATCTGTTGAAGAAAATATCCCGTTTTCAGTAAAGGCAAACAAGGTTGGATTTATTTCAACAGAACAACATTCCCAGAAGTCTATTTTTTAATATGTTGCAAAACTACTGTTCCCCAAGCTCGCTCTTGGATGTTTCCTACTTCATCTTTCCTTATATCTCAACTCAGAAGAATTTAGTTGGAGGATTACAAGAAGAGTAAAATCCAAAAATGAATAAAGGCCCACTTGGGAAAAAATGTCTTTAACAATACAGGCTTATTTGCCTCAAGACTTTACTTTCTCATCCAGGAAGCTCTGATTCCCAATGGTCAGGGCTACCTTAGAAAAAAACTATAAATTAGAAAACTCTTTCAATCTTTATGTTGTACCCCTCGCTTCCCTACCTCTCACCCCCAATACACACACAGCCTCCTTCCAGCATCCTCAGATTTACTGGGTATCCTCATGCTGCTTGGAATTCCTGTAGGCTCTATGTGGACTGGTAACTCAGATATCCCTACACACACACACACACACACACACACACACACACTCACACACACACACACCAACAAAGCAGCACCAGACACATGAGTGGGGACTATACTTTTAATCTATGAGATCATATGGTATACACCGCCGAGGTGATGGGCTCCTGATGACCTAGTTACCCATTTACACCAAGATCAGCCCTGCAGAGCCCACAGCTCATGGGAGGTCAATGACTACCTCAGCTTCTAGCCATCTGGGTGGTGGGTTCAACCTGCATATCAAAGAGGCAGCAAAGCTACAGTCTAAATATATAAGTAATCTGACGGTGACTGTGACCCAGTCCACCCCTGTCCCATCCTCCCAAAGACTTTTTCTTCCTCCATGTCCACTGCCTCTTGTACCCTCTGGTCTTCAAGCATGTCTGAGAACATGATCCTCTGGACTTTGGAGATGAATGAGCAGCAAGCTCTCCCTCTGGCCTGTAATCATGCCCAGAATACTATCCACAGTAGCCTTTGTTCTCCAGTCTCAGAAGAGGGCCCCATGTGTTATGCTCTTCTTCTCCTGCCTGTCTTCTGTTCAGAGTGGCCCATTAGATCCTTTGTGTGTGTGACCCAGCCAGGGGACAGTGAGGGAAGTCCTGGAGTGATTAATGTGTCCCGACACTCTGCATGGATTCATTCACATACAGTAAATCTCCCTGTCCCAAGTGCTCAGATGTCATCTTGGAAAGCTTAGAATATTACAGGCACAGGAAGCCAAGGGGACGTTCATGAGAAGCAAATGCTTTATTTGACATGGAAACTCCTCAAGCATTGTTCCAGAGCACCAAATTCATTGGGTTTAAAGCCAAAACTGTTCCAATTAACTCTGTCTCCTACAAAACCACTGGCTACAAGGACGATATTTTTCACCTATTTAATTCAAGGGGCTCTGCCTTCATGGGGAGGAAGATTATTTTAATGCTTTTGGTTTTTATGCATGTAAATTCAAGAAAATTGTCATTTTCCAGTTCCTATTCTATGTTTAATCTATACCAAACTATGGCCTCAAGGAACATCAGTAAAATCTTAATTGAGGATGTCCTGGGTGCAAGTCCCTATGTCAGGGACCAGGAAGATGGGAAGGTGTTTATTTAATGTAAGTAGTCAAGAAAAGAATTTAGACAAGTGTTGATAATTCTGATCTAAAACTAAAATTTCCAGACAATTGAAGAGTGGAGAGCTGCTTAATGTTAAAAAAATACTCAGATAAAAATGCCAGTTCTGTATCTACAAAGCCAAAAGTAAAGTGTTACTTATTCAATTGTTTTGGCCCATGCAGATAATAAATCCAGGCTCCAGGAAACCATACAAGTAGAATGGACCAAAATAAGTAGAAGTGAATGGAAAAGCTGAAAAAATCAGCCCCACCCTACCCACAGCCTACCTCCCAAGCACATACACATTCATCAGTCTATTCTTTTCTCTAGAAAACCATTCCCCTCTCCCCCAACAGTAATATCTTAGTGTGATTTATCTAAACAATTATTTCTATAAGTCATTTTTATATTGGCTTTGTCTACCCACACTAAATGAAGAGGAAAAATAATTCAACTTCAAAGCCCTTTGGCTAGGGAGTCACATGAAGGTGGCATTCTGTGCCTGCCTGCATTTGCGATGAAGACCTTGTTTTTATACTGCAGCCCATCTGTGTAAGAAAACCCCTATCAGACAAGGGGGACCTGCCATCACTGCTGGAAGAGGTCTCTATTGAAAGCATGCAACACAGAGAATCAAGAATGTCAACATGCCAACTCCATAACCCCCAAGGACTTTTGGTGTGAGCTCCTTTTCTATCTACACTTACTCCCAGATGATCTCATCTAGTTCCATGACTTTTAATAACAAACTATTTCCAAATTTGTGTCTCCAGCCAGGGCCACCCCTAGGGCATTTGGGACCTGGGCAAATGTTTTTTGCCAATCTCTGTCTCTATAAACAGTTTGAGTCACCCGAAATCATGTTGTCAGCACCGTTCTGGTGGCCCAATTACACACAATCCAGAACAGGAAAGACTCTGTTGGACAATAGAGTGATCCTCTTGGGATGACCACATCCTTGGTGCACTGACATTTCCAGCTATTCCAAGCACCAAAGGGCCACTCAGAAAAGCTGGAGAAACTCAATCCAAACTCTAGGGCTCCTGAGGCACAGGGTTGGCTAGTGGTCTGCATGCACTAGTCCAAGGGGATACTGTCCTCAGCCCCAGTCTTGTTCCAAATTTCAAACTTGTCAGAAGTCACTCACTTTCCAGTATACAACCATCTACCAGCCCAACCACTGGCACATGTTTTCATTCCTCAATGACATACATCCATATGTTCATATTGTCTACCTATCTCTATCCTACCTGTCCATCTCTATCCTATCTCCAGTAGATCACCACTACAAAATGCTACGACAAAGCCCTCATGATGGCAAGACCAACATTACCATGATGGGGAGAAGGGGAGTGGTAGTGATGGGGTGGCTACGAAGTACCATTTGATCAATAATCCCATCCAAAAATACAAATTTCACGAATCCTGTTTTACTCAAAATTGTTGCTGGGAGGAGCGAGGTTAGCCATGAGCTCAAAAAAAAAAAAAAAAACCAGACTCTAGGTGATAGGAGAAAAATTTCCTTTCCTCCGTGCCCAAAATGGGGACAGAGCTAATGTTCTCCTGAAACCAAAGGAGCAAATCAACCTTCTCATTCAAGGTGGTCACGGAGAAGTATTACAAAGAACACAAACCTGAAGAAAAGCTGTCTTCTTTCTCCACCCCTCCTGCTCTCCCAACCCTACACTATTTACCAGGAAGCTACTGATAGGAAGGACTCACAGCTGAAAGCTGCACCTAGTACATCTGGGGGGGCACAAATACTGGGGCCCTCCAGGTAAAGAGGGTCACCCCAGTGCTAAATGGGGCATCTTGGGTGGTACTTCCCCCAGAAAATAGCTTGGAGCTCTTCTAGGAACATTTGATGACTTGGAAGCCCCAAAAGGGGAATGCAGCTGCCACAATCAATGGAACTACACAGCACATATTCAGTTAAAACCTCAACCAAAAAAAAAAAGGGTGGGGGGCAGCTGGGTGGCTCATGATCCCGGGGTCCTGGGATTGAGGCCTGCATTGGGCTCCCCGCTCAGCAGGGAGTTTGCTTCTCCCTCTCCCTCTGTACCTCCAACCCCCCAGCTCATGCTCTCACTCTCAAAGAAATAAATAAAATCTTAAAAAAAAAAAAAAAAGGACCCCTAATGCTTTCTTCTCTTGAACTAATATCGTGACCCCTCTGTAATCTTCAATTTTGCACTCCCCTCTTATGTTCGCTGGACAACAAGCAGGCTCCTTTTGTTCTACTAGATAAATACTGTGACCTTTTCCAAATATATATTATCACTTTCCCCTTTCTAATGGCTTTTAAAACTCGCCAACTTCTGACTCCAGGCCTAGCTTACACACCCCTGTTGAATGTCCTAAGTTTGCCCTACCTAAATCTCCAAGTCACAAGATCCCTCCTCATCTGCTGAACACAAAATAATATTAGGGTGGGGGAGCATTCTTAGGCTGTCCATGTGTATAAAAACAGCCTATGGTTTGCTATGTGAAGAACAGAGGGGTGATCACTCAACCCAACTTTCTCCTGAGTGCAGATGTTCAGAAAACAACCAAAGCCATGTTAAAAATTCTGAGTCTACATACGAACCAGCAATTTCACTACTGGGTATTTACCCCAAAGATACAAATGTAATGATCTGAAGGGGTACGTGCACCCCAATGTTTATAGCAGCAATGTCCACAATAGCCAAACTATGGAAAGAGCAAAGATGTCCATCAACAGATGTCCATCAACAGATGAATGGATAAAGAGGATGTGGTATATACATACCATGGAATATTATGCAGCCATCAAAAAAAAAAAAAAGAAATCTTGCCATTTGCAATGGCGTGGATGGAACTAGAGGGTATTATGCTAAGCGAAATAAGTCAATCAGAGAAAGACATGTATCATATGATCTCACTGATAGGAGGAATTCTTAATCTCAGGAAACAAACTGAGGGTTGCTGGAGTAGTGGGGGGCGGGAGGGATGGGGTGGCTGGGTGACAGACATTGGGGAGGGTATGTGCCATGGTGAGCGCTGTGAATTGTGTAAGACTGATGAATCACAGACCTGTACCTCTGAAAAACAGAATACATTATATGTTTAAAAAAAAAAGAAGAAGAAGATAGTAGGAAGGGAAAAATGAAGGGGAGGGAGAATCGGAGGGGGAGACAAACCATGAGAGACTATGGACTCTGAGAAACAAACTGAGGGTTCTAGAGGGGAGGGGGGTGGGGGAAATGGGTTAACCTGGTGATGGGTATTAAAGAGGGCACGTATTGATGGAGCACTGGATGTTATACGCAAACAATGAATCATGGAACACTACATCAAAAACTAATGATGTAATGTATGGTGATTAACATAACACAATAAAATAAAATTAAAAAATAAAAAAATAAAAATTCTGAGTCTAGGGATTTCCTTTTCTGCAAAAAAAATCCAATTTGTTTTCTTACTAATGCCAGCTAACATACACCAAAAATGTTGCTGACTCACCTTGTACTGCTACCACAGACATATCTAACAAGCAGGCTTTTCCCTGAATATACTCGCAACAGACTTGCATGACCAGTGACCAAAATGGAACACATTCTGTTGCTTATACTGTATGTCCTACATCCTTGTTCACTGATTTTCATATTAACTACAGAGAGCAATCTGGCAACAGGCCCAGGTTATATCTGCCTAACAGAGTTCTCTGCTCCCTTATAAAATTCTGACATTCAATAAACTAGAGTAGTATTACTGCTTATGAAACACCAAGTGATAGTCTAAAAAACATCTACCTTTCATACCCTCCGAGTCTTTCTTGTTAAAGGAAACACATTTGGCAAATTATCACACCATGTGCAGAATTGTGACCTCATTTATTTCCAAACCAAATAAGATAATTGACCTATTCTTGGAGGAATAAGGGACAATCTTGGAATTAAATATTTGCCTATTACTTTGGAATATGGGCTTATAAGCTAGCATTGATTGTGTTGAACAGTCAGTTAAGATAGGCAGAAAAAACCTTCCCAATTCCCCTCCAAACACCCTTGAAGGAGACATGCAAGGTCACAAGGAAGTCCTTAAAAGGATAAAGACATTGAGAAATTCCCTTCCAGTTCATCAAGGAGTCCAGGACACAGAATGAAAAAGATTTAGCCTTTGGGGAAAATTCTCAAAGAGGTGGAACAAACTTGTAGATTCTGATTAAACAGCAGAAAGAAAACAACTTCTCCACTTGTCTTGGAGAAAACACTGCAGACTGATGTACCAATACAGCCATCTCATTCTGTGTTGTGACTCTAATCAATGAAGTCTTTTCTTTCACAAAGGCATCTTGCAACTTTATGTAGTCTTTGGACCCCCTTCAATACATTTTCCACGCTGCTAGCAGAAGGGTCATTCTAAAATGCAAACCTGATCACATCACAAGCTTAAAATCCTTCCATAGACTTCATGCAAGACACAAACACCTTAGCATGGCCATACAAAGCTCCCCCACCAGCCCCATCCTATACCATCTCTTTCTACTTCCCAATTCTTACCCATGCTGTTATCAGAATGATTTGAATTTCCCAGAATTCTCCACGTGCTCTCATGCCAACATGGCTTTTCCCATGATGTTCCTTCTCCCTGGACTATTGCCCCTGCTAATTGCTTGGATAAACCTCCTGGATAAGCTTATTCCTTATTCAATCCTCCAGGACAAGCTCAGTCTTCTCCAGAAAGTCTTTCTTAGATTCACAAATCTGCACTAGGCTGCCCTTCCCCCTGTTCCTGAGCATTGGTTCATACTTGTATTAAAGACCTTATCATACCATATAGTAATTATCTAATTATGGAAAATGAAATTACACAGAACTTTTTTCACATAGAATTATATAAAAGGAAATGCTATCTAAAAGTATATAGAAATATTAAAAAGTATAAAACATAAAGCAAAAGACTGTAAAGCCCTTTTCTTTCTCCAATAGCCCAATGAGTCTTTCTTTTTTTCCCTGCAGTCTATTGCAAGACCTTTGGGGATACCCTTTGGTTGATCAGATTCACAAAACAGAGAGCAAGATGGCTGTCTAGCACCCCAATCCCACCTCAAGGTCATGAACTAAAAGGTACTTGCATCACCATTATGCACATACCATTGGCCACACCTAGCCGCAAAAGAAGGGAGAAATATAGTCTCCAGTTATATGACCACAGGCCGAGCTAAGTTCAGGGGTTCTCATTCTAAAAAAAAGAAAATGAAGACAAAAAAAAGATGAAGATAAAGAGCAAAAAGAAGGGGAGGAAGAGGAGGGAGAGAAGGAAAAACCAGATACTGGAGGACATCTTGTCCTTAACTTAAAGAGTGAGAAAAACTAATGGAGCAAATACAGAAGTTTACCAGCATAGAATTCCAGAAATATTTTGAACAAAGTTTACCATCACCTACTGCAGGAAGAAGTGACTGGAGAATTCATGGAGAAATGAAGGAAGAAAATAAAATTAGAACCTGACTATGTTGAATATACTCCTATTTTATAGGAACCGATAACTTATCTCTCAAATTTAAAACATGAGCTTTAGACATAACAGTCTCTGAACTTTTTAACCTCTGGGCTATAATTTAGTAGATATGTATCTACTCTGCTTGTGAAACTTTTCTCTTGGCAGACAGAAGAGCTCAGCATATACAAAGTAGTTTCCTGAGGTTTAACCTAGTAAAAGTAAAGATTGCAACAGAACTACAGAGCGGCCAAAACTTAGGGAATTCACTAATTTCCCCAACAGCTTCTGTACTTGCTCAGTTTCTGAACAGCATGATCCTGAAAGAAACAACTCATTACTTAAAAATAAACCTTGAGTATCACGTAAAAATACATTTTGCAACAACTAACTTAAACTTTGATTTCTGAAGCATTTGTTTTTTTCTCTTGCTGTTGAATATCATATTCCTGTCAAAAAAAGCATTTCTTCTGTATTCTCTGCACTGTTCACTGACATGGCTCCAAATTGGGCACAGTCACTATCCTCTAGGAATTAGAGGCCGATCATTAGTAGGGACTGCACTCAACTCGCTTTTAGGAATCATAGAAAAGACAAAGAACAGGAGAAAGTCTCCTACAGCAGAAATCAACTTTAAGATCTACTAGGAGACTGATCTCCTGGTTGGAAGCCCTGTGTTCTTGAGGTAAAAATAATACATAAGTAAAAATTTAAAAATAAATGGCCCTGACAAGATGAGAAAGAAAGTCAGCCATTTATTGGGGAACACAACGACTTATTGAGAAAATAAAATAAAAAAAAAAACAAGAGAGACAGAGGCAGAGAGAAAAAGACACATAGGCATTTTTGTGAGAAGCTTAGATACAGGAAAACAGCAGAGCGCTGCCTTGAGAGCAGTAGCATAATCTTGCTCTGTTGACCAATAGACAATCTTGGTGGTAGCTTTACAAAGTAATTTATAATTTTGTTTCCAGCAATATGATGTAACTAAATATCCACAGATACCTCCTGCTTTAGAAAACACACACACACACACACACACACACACCTTTTAAATGCATATCTGATTTCACACACTTGCAAGGGAAATCTCTAGGGGCCAAAAGTGAAGGAGAAAGTAGAAAACAGAGTGGTAATCCCTGAAATGATCTGCCAGCCTCAGGAAGCCAAAGGGCTTAAGTTCTGACAACCACGTGGGGACAGGAGGCAGACAGAATTAAGACCTTCACATGAAGTTAGAATCTTTAAAGATCTACACCTACACTGCAAGAATGCTTTAGAAAAAATTCTTCTGGGGCGCCTTGGGTGGCTCAGTTGGTTAAGTGTCTGCCTTCTGCTCAGGTAATGATCTCAGGGTCCTGGGATCAAGTCCCCATATCGGGCTCCCTGCTCAGGAGGAGTCTGCTTCTCCCTCTCCCTTGCCTCTCCCCCTATTTGTGCTCTCTCTCAAATAAATAAATAAAATCTTTGAAAAAAAAAAAAGAAAAGAAAAATTCTTCTACTAGCTAGGGAAATGACAAGCAAGCTTGTCTATTTGGGCTGAGGATCTGGGTGAGTGAAACTGAAAATGCGTAACCATAGTAGGCATGCCACACTTGGATTTGGGGTTCAAATTTATGCTTCCTGCTGGGTCCAGAATCCCCCAGGTAAGAAACAACATAGACCCAAGGATAACGATACCCTTGAGGTAGCTGGCTAGAAACAGACACAGAACCACTCCTGAGAGACATACTTACAACACAGACCAGAAAAAAAGTCTGTAAGTGAAGCCCTGCTTAAAATTTATTACAATCCAAAATTACAATACACTCAAGAAATAATTCAGAATGAACTAGAGAAGCAGATATAAGAAATAACACTACTAAACATTAAGAACTCTAGATCACAGAACTACAGAAACAGTGTGCTTTTAGAGGAATCGAGATATACAAGAAAAATTAAAATCAAGAAAAATGTACAAAACAATATCTAAAAGGAATAGGTAGATTTAAAAAAAAATAAAACTTGCAGAATTTAAAAATAAAGGCATTGAAATCAAAAGCCCAACTTTTGGTTCAAACTATATCCAGAAAAAGAATTAGTGAACTAAAATTAGATGTGAGGGCTTAATCCCAAATGCAACACAGAGGGATAAAGAGATATGAAATATGAAAGAGAGGTTAAGAATCATGAAGGGAAGAGTGAGAAGTTCCAACATAACCAACAGTCACATCAGAAGAGAATCAGTGGAAAGAGGGCAAGTGAAATAACATCTGAAAATTCTCAGAATTTTTCAGAATTCATAAAAGATATGATCCTTATATATAGCAAGTATAACGGAGTTTAAAACATTGATAAATAAAATGTCCCTGTGTAGATTTATTACAGGGAAAGTGTAGAACACCAAAGACATAGAGATCTTAAAGCAGAGAGAAAAATGGATTATCTGCCAAAAAGAAAGAAGGAAAGAAACTAACAGCATTCTCAATTAATTAACAGCCTGAAAACACGGAATAATTTTCAAAGCACTTCAGTTTGTAGTGAACCTTTACTTGCTCTAATAGGGGTAAACTTTCTGAAATGTCTGGAAAAATGTCTTCACATTGTCTCTGACTCTCAAATAATAGATTATCTGGGCATAAAATTATGGGGTTGATAGTTGATTTCTTTCAGGACTCTGAGTCTAGAAAAAAAGACTGAATTAGATACAGGAAAAAACATAGTGAACATGTGGTAAATTTAAATAAATCCCCAACAATGCAAAATAACAATAACTAACAACTAATGTGGGTAACTGTGATGCTTAAATTTATGTGTCAGCTTGGCTGAGCCATGGTACTCAGGTCAAACTTCACAGATGTATTTTGGTACTTTGGGGTACTTTTCAGATGGGATTAGTATTTAAATCAGTAGACTCTGAGTAAATAAAGTGCCCTCCATAATGTGAGTAGGACTTACCCAATCAGTTGAAGGCCTTAAAGAAAAAAACAGACCTCTTCCAAAGAACAGAGAATTCTGCCAAAAGACAACCTTCAGAGTCAATGTATACATGTGAGGATATATTCATTTATATATGTATGTACACACACACACACACACACACACCACACACACCCTGTTGGCTCCATTTCTCTGGAGAACCCTAATACTGTAATAAATAAGACAAAAACTAGATAACACCACACTACTAAAAAATAACTTACAATAATGAGGGGCTAGGTTGGAGGTAAATTGTTATACAGTTGGTGCAACATTCATGAGGAGTGTAGATATAGTGAGCAAATTTTTATTTTATGGCATGAATGCATGTAAGATTTTTTAATGTAACCATTAAAAAGAATAGGACTAGAATGTGTTAACTTCTAAACTAGCAGAGGTAGTTTAGAAGTCTGGAGGTAATCAAGAAAAGTGGATCAATATAAAGGATAACAGGAAGATAAAAAACAGAAAAGGCAGGAAGAAGAGCAAAATTGGCAAAAATAAATAAATCTATCAGCAATAAGTGTACTAAACTTGCCAATTATAAAGGATTCCTAGATTGGATAAAAAGAGCAAAATTGTTCTTTATACTCTTTAGAATAGATACATGTAAAACATCAGAACAAAGAAATGTTGAAATTAAGGGATAAAGAAAAATATACGGGGCAAATACATATCAAAAGAAAACTGGTATAGCTATAATAATATTGAACTAATTGGAGTTTGAGCCAAAAAAATTATTGTTCAGGATAAAGATGGTTTTTACATTATGACAAAAGGAACAGTGCACCAGGGATATGAAACAATTTTAAGCATACATGCACAGTGACATAGTCTCAGACGATATAAAGCAGTGAGACTCATACAGATGCCATATCCACACAGCTAATAATAGGGTTTGAAATATTCTAGCATTGAGACTCTTCAGAGAAAGCAGTTAGTCTAACCACAAGAAGACTGAATACAAATGTGCAGAACCAAAGAGTTGAACATGAGAACCATGCAGCTCCATCTGTATTGGCCCAAGAACCACAGCAAGGCAATCTTCCACTGGCTCTGTGCAAAAGCAAACTTTCCTTTTTATTAGCGTTCTGAGGCAGGAGTAAGAAACTTGGACCACAAAGCTGTCCCATCTTCCCAGTCTCACACTTCCTCCCTGGCAACCAGTCAGACACAAAGGTGGGTCCTACATTCCTTCAGCAGCAGTCTCGAGATAGTCCCAGGAGGCACCTAACTCATTTATGGGATGTGGTCTCCACTCAGGGAGACTGCTTCAATACTTCTTCTTTTTTTTTTTTAATTTTTATTTTAATTCCAGTTAGTCAACATACAGTGTTATATTAGTTTCAGGTGTATGATACAGTGATTCAACAGTTCCACACATCACCCTGTGCTCATCACAAGTGCCCTCCTTAAACCTCATCACCTATTTACCCATCCAACCCCCTACCCACCTCCCCTCTGGTAACCATCAGTTTGTTCTCTATAGTTAAGAGTCTGTTCTTTGGTTTGTCTCTCTCTTTCTCTTTTTCTTCCCCCTTTGTGATGAAAGAAATTGAAAATGACACAAAGAAATGGAGCGACATTCCATGCTCATGGACTGGAAAAACAAATATTGTTAAAATGTCCATACTACCCAAAGCAATTTATACATTCAATGCAATCCCTATCAAAATATCAACATCATTTTTCACAGAACTAGAACAAACAATCCTAAAATTTATATGGAACCACAAAAGACCCCCAAATAGCCAAAGCAACCTTGAAAAAGCAAAGCAAAGCTGGATGCATCATAATTCCGGACTTCAAGTTATGTTACAAAGCTGTAGTGATCAAGACAGTTTGGTACTGGCACAAAAACAGACACATAGATCCATGGAACAGAATAGAAAGCCCAGATATAAACTCACAATTATATGGTCAATTAATCTTCAGCAAAGCAGGAAAGATTATCCAATGGAAAAAGAAAGTCTCTTCAACAAACGGTGTTTGGAAAACTGGACAGCAACATGCAAAACAATGAAACTGGACCACTTTCCTACATCATACACAAAAATAAATTCAAAATGGATTAAAAACCTAAATGTGAGACCTGAAACCATCAAAATCCTAGAAGAGAACACAGGCAGTACTTCCCTGACATCGGCCGTAGCAACTTTTTTCTGGATAGGTCCCCTGAGGCAAGCGAAACAAAAACAAAAATAAAGTATTAGGATTACGTCAAAATAAAAAGCTTCTGCACCGCGAAGGAAACAATCAACAAAACTAAAAGCCAACTACAGAATGGGGGAAGATATTTGCAAATGACATATCTGATAAAGGGTTACTATCCAAATTATACAAAGAACTTATAAAACGCTCAGTACTTCTTAAGATAAAATATGATTTGAGAAAGGACCAGATCCATTCCAAAGGAAGCTTCTTTGTTCCTTCCTTCAGTTAAGATTACACAACCTGATTTCAGGGGCAGAATATCATGGTGAATAAAAGCCCAGGCCTGGCCATCAAGTGGTCATGGGTTCAAGTTCTAATGGCAACAAATAAGCTATACAGTAATAACTTTGGACTGAAACTTTACATGCCTCAGCTTCTACATTTTTCAAAAGTGAAGTAGTATTTATAAAACACTTAGGACAGTTTTTTTCACAGAACAACCACAGAGAGCTATTTATGCAAAGATTGATTATGATGATGATGACAATTACAATAACGATAATTTGACGAGTAGTCTCAGTCTCACTAACATACTCCCTTCCAATTATTCAGATCCAAATGGAATTCTGTAGTTCTTCACAGGCTGAGGAGTACACCCTCTATCAACACCGTCCTCCTTTACATACAACTAGGGTAAGCGTTTTGGACTAAGTGTGTTCCTTCTCCTGCTCCCAAGCTTTCTCTGTTCACCACTTGGCACTGCCGTCTCCCCGTGACTGAAGAGAAGGAAGGTCATATTATGGTAGTGGAAGTGGCCACTGTGCCCCTTCGCTGGCCAACAGCTTCTGCCCTGCAGAAACCAAGGAGCCCTGAGTCCTACGCTGCCCCTTTGCCAATAGCAGTGCCTGACACTGCACTGCCTTCATCACCACATTGAGGTCATCCAGTAAGAAGAAGAAAAGATCTTCCATTTTTCTCTCCTGTGCAGGAAGAACTAAGAAGAACAAGCTGTCTTCGGGGCCTGCTCCTAGTTCTGGTCAGCGTTTCCTGCCTGCCTCTATCTCTCGTCAGCAGAGCAAAGTGGGCTCTTTGAGTCACAACTGCATGGGCACCAACGCTTGCTCTGATCCACAGCCTTCTGTGAAGGAAACATGCTCAATATAAGAAGACAGGGACGTGCCATACAACCTGCAGATGCCTCTCAGGATCTCAACCCTTTGCCATTCCCACTCCCTGCTCCAAGAACAGCCCTCTAGTTGGGGTGGAGGGAATCCGTTTTCCCCCAGGTACATGTACTCTGTTGCCAGGGGCAATATGTCCAGCTTCCCCATGCCTTTAGTAGCCTCGAACTTATATTCCCTCTGAAGAGGCTCTGGTTCGGGAAAGCAAAGGAGAACAAGGACCAGCTCTACTGCTAAGAGAAAAGAAATTTCTTCTGTAGAATCACATAAAAATGCATTGAGAAAGAACCTTCATGGCATAAAGAGGAAGAAGGATCTATCTTGGTGTGATTGCCTCAAGTCCATTTGTGGATTCCCAATAAACCTGAAAATTTTGAAGCTCCTGTTTCCTGCCTTTCTTCCCATGACTTTTTGTTTGTGTGTCTGTCTTCTTCATTTATTATTCAAGATATTTACTTAGTTGACTGGAGAGCAAATCACACCAGAAACAAAATCAACTACAGGCAATTGATCGGCTTCCCATAAACACTACTCACTCTGGCTGCACAATTTATAGTACGGTCTGTAAGCACAAAAGCCAATTCAGTCTCAATCATTCTGATATTTTTCATTCCAGCCTTCAGTAAGATATGAGAACAAGAGAACCTGCTTTCATTTTTCTCCAGCTTGAAGTCCCATAAATCTATTCTATTCCCATCTATCTTGGGAGGTGTCCATTTCCGCCTGCGCATTTCTGACTTTCTTTCACATGGGCGTGGCCCGTGAATCAATCAACACGCCCACTGGCTTCTGGGTGGTTGTTCTGACGCCCTGCGATGAGAATGTCTTCCCTGAAACTGGTGTGGCTTCTCAGGCTTTCACATGTAGACAAACAATGGCTTGGTTTTTTGCCTGACTGGCTGCAGCTGCCCTCTGTGGGGATACTGTGGGGCTAAGCAGATGGAAAGATGGAACAGGCAGTTTTCGTGTAGCACTTTGCCTCTCAGACCAGAAAGCAAGGTTACCCGTTCGCAGCCCTAACAAGCTGGAACTGCTATTCAGCATCCTTCAAATCTCGAAGTGGCCAAGCCAGATGAAAGTGAAAAACAGCAAGAGCCACAATCTTGAGCTTTCCGCCCTGCTCACTGCTGATATCAATAGCGAAGCCTCTGATGATCCTCAGAAGAAAAGGCAAGAAACCAAGGACCAGGAAGAGCCTGCTCAGTGCTTCATGGCTCAAGCAGCAGTGTCTTCTCAGGGCACCACAGAACTCCCGAGGTAAGCAGTCCACAAGGTTGATCGAAAAACAGGGCCCCTCCCTACCTTCCCACACGTCTCCAACTTTCTGAGGTTTCTCCAGACCTTTTGAATCTGTGACCAGCCAGACAGCAGGCAAGAGCCAGGGGGCTTTGGCCAATTACTCTGGCAGAAGAGCCTCGATTCAAGCAGCTAATGCCAAATACTGCATCCCTTCTGCTGGGCAATCCCCTCAGAACCCATCTCCAAGCCTCCAGTTGTACAAGCTGCAGAAATGGGGCAGTGCTGGAATGTGCTGGCCTACCCAGCAAGTGGTACAGAGAGCAGAGGAGCAGAAAGGACTTGAGAGGGTATCCCACCTGCTTTCTCCTCTGCCCAACAGGGATGGAAAAATGTGAGAGGGGAGCCTTAGAGTCTAATGTCCAATAAATATGAGATTTATCAGGGTGATAATAACCATACTTTTTAATTAAAAAAAAATAAGCTAGCTAATCAGCTTGAGGATAGCAAGGCACTGAATGAATCACTATTTTGATTACCATTTGTATAGCACTGTGTAGTTGATAACCTCATACGGTATCTCTTCTAACCTGTGCAACACTTCTCAGGTTGTAATGATTATTATACACTCTTGAGGCACCAGAGCCCCAGCTAGACTAAAGGCCCCGGATTAAACAGTAAATGGCAAAGCTCGGACTAGGACCCCAGTTTTGAAGCTCTTCTCTCATTATTTTCTTACTTGACTTCAGCTCCTTCACCCAGGAAGTTGTTAAATTTATTTCCAATGTTCCCTAGACATTTTACCCCATTTTATTCTCACACAACTCTGTAAGATAGGCACTATTATTATGCTCAGTTTTATAGATGGGAAATTTATGCACAGAAGGATTAAGGGATTTTCCTGAAATCCTTCAACTAATTAATGGCCATGATCCAAGTCTCCTGAGGTCCCAATCCAATGTTCTTTGGGCATTCTGTCAACAGCCATCAAATTATTACCCTTCTCCCCCAGAGGGATGGGCAATAAAATCAAGCCCTGGCTGGAGCCAGTATATCCAGAGAGACCACAATGCCATCTTTGGCATGAACATACTTGACTCGGAGCAATGGTGTTAATATAGTGCTGGATGCATTTTTCAATTTCCAATGGTTCTTGTGGTTCAGATTAAGCTTATTGGCCTTCAAGCTCCGCTGCTGGAAACTGCCACCCTGCCAGGCCTGGCCCACAGCTCATACTTCACACCTCCAGCCTATAGATTCAACTACTCAGAGTACTTCAGAGCTATGGTGATAGGAAGAGAGGGCTATGGGATTCTACTTCTTGAAACTGGGAGCTGGGCAGAGTGACACATTGATTAAAAAGTACAGATTTAAAAAAAAAAAAAAAGTACAGATTTCCAGGCTCTGTCTGTTTCGTGTATTATATACACCTAAAACAGTGACCATAAGTCTAAAGAATAATAAAGGTTCATTATTGCTAACTGGGAAACTCCTTCTCCAGTGACATATTTAGCATTAGTCCCTCCGTGAATAGGAAAAGGAAAATACCTTCTTGGCATCAGGTAAGATCCAACATCCAAGGACCCAACAAAATGGCAACCAGTTGCTCCAAATCCCAGGCAACTCCCAGCTCCGGATGGATGGAAGGTGCAGATGCAGGCTAAAAAAGGAGCTGTTCATTGGGGACTGACTGAGAAGAAATCAGCCATGTAGCATCTCACTCCTCTTTCCAGCCTGAGTTATTTCCCTTTCAACAGAACACCTGTGTCACCCCAAGCCAGATGGCAAGTTCTTCAAGTCAGCATCCTGTAGTAGAGTGGTCTAAGCACCAGGGACCTTGGCCTTGGGACGGAAATGCATTTTTTTCTTCTTTGGGCTTTTATTATATTTTTTTCCTGCTGGATGATATCCCAGGTATTAACTCTAGCTAAAGAAATCTGGGTAGGTGACAGGCTAATATGAAAAAGAGTTGACACAGGGGCTAGTTGAGAGTAGACAGTGAAAACTAGCTTGAATTTTTATATGACTCTCATGGGCCCCAGGAACTTTCAACTTTGGAAGCCACACCCAACCTACAGAACAACAAATGTTTTAGAATGCAGCCACATTTCACATTAACAGTAATCTGTATGTAACTGTGAAAAAGGTCTTATTCAAGATTTATTCAATAATTTATTATTCAATTCAAGATTTATTAATTTTAATTTTGAAGGTATTTAGTTATATGTTGTATTTTATGGGCAATAAAATTCTTTCAAGACTCAATTTCCTTGTAAGCCTGTGAGAGTCCCCAAGTCCTGGATACTGTGCCCAAGGTGCCCGATGGGTGCACAGCCCAGGCTGGGAGAAGGTAGCATGAGACAGGCCATGGAGACATGGGTGACGGGCTAGAAGGGCAGAGAGCAGCTGCAATGGAGACCAGGGGGAAGGGGTGCAGCCATGAAGTCTGACAGTAGCCAACTTATGACATCCATGGAGAAAGCTCTGAAGTGGGTCTAAGATTCAGTATCCTCAGTATATCACAGCTCGGCAGAGCTAGAAGACAGAGTCTTCAGTGGAAGGATAATAAGACATCAATGTGCTCTCTTCTCTTTCCTCCTTTCTATGCAGACAGAACCAGAGGAAGGGCCAGGCCTCCTCCCACATAGGAGAGCCCCTCATACCTTGGAAGACCTAAGAAGTTCAGGAGGAAACTCCAAATCGAGAGGTAGATGGAACCTCATAATCACTTATCAGCCCATGACTGGGAGGTTGCACTGCCTTTTTAATCCCAAATCACTGTGACATAAGTTCCCATGATTCCAGTTCCTGGAATCTAGGCCTATATCTACTTAACAGTTTCCAAGAATGCTCACTAATTTCTGACCTAACAAACATCCCCAGCTTCCTGCACTGGAGCCTCCTTGTCACCATGCCACATTGCTGCCTTTCCTAACCATACCCTCAGAGGCTCCTCTACTGGATTCAGCTGTCCTTTGCTGGTGTCCTCAGCTGCAAGTCCCATTCTGGCCTTGTGGAGGAAATAATGTTCTCCCTCCTTTTTGTTAGTCTTTTTGAAAAGTGGACTGAGACTCCTTGGTTCCAGAGATCACCTTGTAACTTTTAATAATACTTTATTGATGATTAGGGGTAACAGAAGAATAACAGAGAATAACTCACAATCCTTGCTAGAATTAGTTATTCCAAGAGTCCATAGGCACAAACGGACCTCAGACACTTACTGAGCCAGCTCCCTGTCTGGCTCCTTCCCTGTCTCCACACACATCAATCTCCATGCCTCAGTTAGGGCCCGACCTATCCCTGGCCTTACAAAGAAAACAGCATCCTTTCCCTCCCAATCTAAGGCTGTCTCATTTTTATTCCAGAAGTAACTTTTTCCTAGGGTGTTTGGCTTTGGGAGTAGACATTCCCTTGGGGTTGTATATCCATCCAAGTGTTTGGTCTGACACCAAAAACTAGGCCAAAAACTCAACAAGAATCTTTAAGTTGGAGAACACATTTTTTAAAGTAAGGCTTAATCAAACTGAGATAAGACCATATGTGGGACAGCATTCTAGCCCAGTACATCTTAAACCACTTAGTCAAGCCCTTGGTCTTACCTCTAATGGGAGGTAAGAAGACCAAGCTTCTATATCAACTTTGCCATAATCAGTTTCCTACTTCCAATTTCTTATAAGCAAGTGATTGACTAATGTACATATACAATGGGACACAAATTCACACACACACACACACAATACAAATTATAATTTCAAATATAGGGTGGTCTTATTTTAAATATAGGAAGGAAAATATCTAATTTTACAGAAGTAAAATTCTGCCAATCACTAAACATAGCACTTAAGGGCTGAAGTATCTGCTCTGGGTTATATGAAAGCATTCGGGTTTTGTACCAAAAACCAGAAAAAAAAAGGGGGGGAGGTATTTGCTTTACATTTTGCCTGAGTAAAAGGGCTAACTCAAGTTGATTTGCCCAAATCAAAAGGTCAGGCTTCTTTGAAAATAAATTACAGTCTCTAAGAGGTATGCATGTATACAAATTTTTAGATGACATTTTTCTACCCTAAAAGGGAAAAATCTTAATGTCAATTTTCCATTACAAACTTTATTATAAAAAAGAAAGAAACAGACAAACCAAGAAACACTCTTAACTATGGAGAACAAACTGATGGTTACCAGAGAGGAGGTGGATGGGGCAAAGGGCAAAATAGGTGAGGGGGATTAAGGAGTGTACTTGTCAATATGAGCACTGAGTCATGTTTAGAATTGTTGAATCACGATACTGTAGACCTAAAACTAATATAACACTGTATGTTAACAATACTGAAATTAAAGTTAAAAACTTAACAACAAAAAACCTTCATTATCATACAGTAGGACATTTAATCCACCCCTATTCTAGGGCTTATGGGGAAATTCTCTATGTGCGCTCACTTTTCTATACCTCCTCTTCCTGAAAAAGGTAGTGTCCATGGGGCTAAGGTAAGTAGCAAACCTAGATGAGAGGGACCAAGGAGAGACCTTAGTCTAGAGGGACAAAAAGAATCCTCGTAACTCACCTGTGGTCCTGCCTACAACCCCAGTGTAACAGGTTCTGTTTTAGAATTTTCTGGGGACAAACCTCTCTTGGGACAAAACTCACTATATAGAAACCGCATCTGGAAAGCATTTGGTGTACATGCCTCCTAGGAACACAAAGCAATGACTGGTGATGGGATGGCAATTTAGAAGGACTTAACAGGTGGGTAGCAATAAAGTAGGCACAGGGTAAGTAGACATTCAACAACCAGCCCCTTATTGAGGTGAAGACTGCTTCCCACTTTAAATTGGTCCTGCAGACACCACAAGGACTCAGAAGCCATATCATTCCTTTGAATCCAATAGCATGGATAACACTCCTACCACTACCACCTTAGCTACACAATACTTGGGCAGCTATGGGAAGCTGTTTCCCTGTATCAGTTGGCCCAGACAAAGCTCTTAACACCAGTACAGCATTTCTACTAATTAGTGAAATCCAATTCTATTATCTTGTACATCTGGTTAGTGTTCAGGTGGTAAAACCAAAGAACTGGAGTCAGAAGATTTCTCTCGTCAAGTCTACATTCAAGGAAATGATTCTTTGTGTGTCTACAGTCACATACTGAGAGGCATGCTACCAATAAGTTGTAAATAAGGTCTTCTTTATAAGATGCTTTCTCTGCAAGAACTGTAAGTAGCTGACAGCCAATGGGAGACACTCTTTACGCAGTCCCCCTTGCTCTCAGGTCTCTCCTTGCTATCAGGCTACAAGGTTGATATTGTGAATGGAAGACTATTGTGCAAAACCCCCACCATGAGACAGCAAAGGACCTAAGTGAATCTTTCATTCAATTCTTGAATGTGAAGGCATTAGTTTTCTTTTTTTTTTATGTTATGTTAATCACCATACATTACATCATTAGTTTTTGATGTAGTCTTCCATGATTCATTGTTTGCATGTAACACCCAATGCTTCATGCAGTACGTGCCCTCTTTAATACCCATCACCAGGCTAACCCATCCCCCTACCCCATCCCCTCTGGAACCCTTAGTTTGTTTCTCAGAGTCCATAGTCTCTCATGGTTCATCTTCCCCTCCGATTTCCACCCCTTCATTTTTCCCTTCCTGCTATCTTCTTTTTTTTTTTTTTAACATATAATGTATTATTTGTTTCAGAGGTATAGGTCTGTGATTCAACAATCTTACACAATTCTCAGTGCTCACCATAGCACATACCCTCCCCAATGTCTATCACCCAGCCACCCCATCCCTCCCACCCTCGGCATTTGTTTTCTTTACATGCTTTGGAATTTTGGTTTGCACACTCACCTTGAGTGAAAGGTAAAAATTTTCTCTCTTCTCTCTCTCTCTCTCTCTATCTATCTCTATCATCTATCTCCCTCTCTCCCTCCTCTACATCAGTTTTACAATGGCCTCCACACAGCTCCTCGGACTTCCTAGTCTAGAACTAGGGGACCTGAGGCCTTCAGGCTTTGAATGAAGCTCTTGGCCCTCAAAGACATTGGAGATCTGACAGATTTCATCAGAGCATTTTGGCTTAAGTGCTAATCACAACGTGGTGTCCACATTCTCACATCTCCCATGCAGTAGGCATATAGTAATTAGCACAAGTCAGGGGCTGTGAACAGCTTCCATTAGCAGCCTCCACTCATGAATGGGTGAATCACTTCCACCCCTGGCTTCAAGCACTGAGGTGGCTCTGGTCCCGCCTGTGTGATTTGGAAAGGGCACTTTTATTCAGTTACCACCTTAAACATATTCGTGGCTTGCCTGCTCCCCGACTTGATGTCCAACAGACACATGGCTTTAGTTCCTCCCTAGACTATTTTGCAAATCTCATCCCCTGAGATGTTAAAGAGATGGCTTATTTTAAGATATGGCTAAATTGTTTTAGTTTAGCTTTTTCCATTTTATTTATCATTTTATATGTTTAAAGTATGTATGTGAATGGGGGTTATGTTAGTCAGCTAGGGCTGCCATAACAAAGTACCACAGACCGAGTGGCTTCAACAACAAACATTTATTTTCTCATAGTCCTAGAAGTTCAATATCAAGGTGTTAACAGGGTGTTCTTCCGAGGCCTCTCTCGTTGACTTGTAGACGGCTGTCTCTTCCTCATGCCTTCATGTGGTCTTCTCTCTGTACCTGTCTGTGCTCCCATTCCCTCTTCTTAGAAGGACACAAATCATATGGAATTACAGCTCACTCTAGTGACCTCATTTCAACTTAATGACCTCTTTGAAAACCCTATCTCTAAAAACAGTTACATTCCAAGGGAGGTACTGGGGGGTTAGGAATTCAACATATGAAACTGGAAGTGGGGGACAGTTCAGCCTATGAGATGGGGTGAAGGGCAGGATTAAATTGTGAACTCAGAATGCCTTCTCTACCTACCAGCCTTCCTGGCAAAAGGTTTTGCACCATCCTCTAACTCTGCAGAGTGAAGGCCTCTCAATAAAGTACAGCCCTCTACCTCACAGCACAGATGCCCTCAAGCAGTAGCCATGCATGTCCTTGGAGATACACAGTCACCTCAGTGATGTTGGCATAGGCTCTTGTAAGAAGATGTTGCCAACAATCTCTGCTCAGGCAGTCTCCATCACAGCAAGAGCCAAGCTTCCTCTGACATGGAGGGCCCACAGAGGATTGAGATGATGACAGATACTACACTCATCCAACACCCGAACAAGGCACTTTGACTAGGTCATAAATTCTGAGTTTGCTTGTCATTTCTAATTTGAAGACAAGGCCTTTAAAGAGAAAAGTAAGTTAAAATGAGGTCATGGGTCGGGGGAGCTAATCCAATATAACTGGTGCCTTAATAAGAAGAGGAGATTAGGACACAGGGAACACCATGTGAAGACTCTGGGAAAAGATGGCCATCTACAAGCCCAAGAGAGAGGCTTCCAAGGGGAACAACCCTCCTGACAGCTGGATTTTGAACTTCTAGATTCCAGGACTGTGAGAAAATAAATTTCTGTTTAACCCACCCAAGCTGTGGTACTTTGTTATGGCAGCCCTAGCAAACAAATACAAACACTAAACTTGGGGAATCCACTACTTTTATGGCAAACCTGCTATTTGTCCCAGAGGGAGCCTTTGCCTCATCTCTTAGAGTTGCTCTCTGCCAACACAACCTTGAGAAATACCTCACGTAGAGAGCACTGAGGGCCTTGCAGCAGACAGGTAAGAGTGTAGAAGCTCATAGAGCACTCTTTCTCCCAACAAGGTGGTGAAGGTGCATCGTGCAACATCTCACCTGAGAAATCTCACAGACTACATTGTTGAGTTAGGAAATTCAATTATACAAATATCCTCATTAGCTTGTGGAACCCAACTGTAAAATTTAGATCTCTCACTTAGAAAGGATTGGCATAGGGGAGTAGTATGTCTTCAAATACGTTACATCAAAAGTCTTGGTCCTCGGGGAAACAGCAGTTGAGAAAGATGGGTGGTAGTGCCATAGTGAGGTACCTGCTTGCATATGGCAGACTGTCAGAAAAATAACAAGGCGGGCGCCTGGGTGGCTCAGTTGGTTAAGCGACTGCCTTCGGCTCAGGTCATGATCCTGGAGTCCCGGGATCGAGTCCCGCATCAGGCTCCCTGCTCGGCGGGGAGTCTGCTTCTCCCTCTGACCCTCCTCCCTCTCATGCTCTCTGTCTCACATTCTTTCTCTCTCAAATAAATAAATAAAATCTTAAAAAAAAAAGAAAAAGAAAAATAACAAGGCTATGTTTATAACCTTCTATTTTATTTGCTTCAATATGTAATGATAGCCCTTTGAAAAAAATGCAGGAAGTAGGCAGAGTGGATAGTGTGGTGGCCTTGTAATGCGTCAACTTGGCTAGGCCAAACTATGCTCCCCAGAATCCCTTCCCTGTAAGCAGGACAAGCTTGATGATCATGCAAACAGTACAACTGCACAGAGACGTGTTCCCAGAAGGAGAACCCATGCTGGGGTTTAAGGCTCTGTGTTGAAATTCTTACTAGTTTTATCTTTGAATTTGTATTTTATAAGTGAAGTCCAGTAGGATAGTGGAAAATGTTCTAGAGCTTTGCAGCCTTGGCTCACACACGTTCTCGCCCCTGCCTCCCTGGCTTCCTGGGACTCCCCTTCCCCATTATATAGACTTTTGCCACCCCCAGTGGGGTCCAGGACATGGGGCAGGGAGGGTTGGTGGCGGGCATACACTCTCTGAGTGCCAAGTCATGGGACAGGGCCCAGGGTGCCTGTGAGGTCTGCATACACTCTATGAGTATCCCATAAGTTAGGGAATGTGGCATTAAGTAGCAAATAATGAACACCATGACATATCCAGAAAAAGACTGTGAAAGAAAGGAAAGCAGTTTTTCAGCTCTTTTGACCAAGGAGCTCCACATTTTCCATTTGTGCTGCCCCACACATCATGTAGCCAACCCTGCCTGTATAGTTCATGGACATGATGAAAAGGACGTACCATGATAGACATATCTGCGCAAGATTTAGAGCATGGAAATGAAATCTAGAGGACCCATATTTTTTTCCACCTTTGAAAGGGAGAGGCAGATGCTTTTGTAGCTCTCGTACATTCTCGCTGATCAGCTGACTCAACACACTGGCATTGGGCAGCAGGGGGCTTGCAGCTGCTCCACCTTCCCCTGGATTCTTCTTCAGCTTATCCAGTTGCTGGACTTCATGATGAAAGACACCAGCTTTTCCCACATGACAGACACACCATAGCTGGAGACATGAAGAACTGACCCGAGTTCCAGTATGTGCCTACAGCTTCCTGTTTGTCCTTGTTCTTCTCCACTTTATATCCATCTTCCCTCCCAGACTGCCCACCCAGTAGACTTTAGGCTCTAGCATCCAACACAAGGACTCCTGCTTAACCAGTATGTGAAGTTAAACGCCTGTAATGACAAATCTCACATACTCCGTCTCCTAGTGGTCCTGCCTCTCGCACTGAACTATGACTAATAAGTATGGCAAATTTTTTAAACCATAGAATAGATTGGGGAAATAGGACTACATATGTAAAAATAAAAACAGAAAATAATATAATAGAGTGAAATAATATCTTACATTTGCACAGTCTTTTGCAATTAACCTACACTGTCTTATTTGGTCATCACCACAAGCCCTATGCAGTAGGTTAGGAGAGCTATTACAATTTCCATTTTACAGATGGAAGTGAGATGTCACGGATTAAATTCCTTGGCCAATGTCACATAATTAGGAAGTGGCAGAGTTGGAACTGGTCTTCTAATACTTTTCCCAGTGCACTCCCATTGACCTAGAGGGCCTCTTCTAAATAGGAAGTAGTAAGATTGACTGTGAAGTTCACATCTTTAGTGGGATGAGATTCATTTCAGCCAGGAGATAAGGTCTCTGGTTCTCAGTTATGTAATTATATTTTTGCTCCCTGCACATTAAATAAGTAGACTGTAAATCATTCAGTTCACACCTTTACACCCATCTCTACTGCCCATGCCCTCATCTTGAAGCACAAAGCACCAGAAACTCTCACTCAACACTCAACAGTCTAGCTTCCAATCTCAGGAAATAGAAATGACATTCCAAATAACTGCAAGTGTTTCCAAAACGCACTGATATTTTTGAATGCTCATAGACAGAAGTTTTGTAGGTAACAGAGATGTAAGCATCATCATTATAATTCATGCATCTGATACATCAAAGTGAGGTTTGGCAATTGTTTTATGGCTGTGGGGGAAAAAATGAGCTTCATTTCAAACAAATCATCAAAATTCCACAACAGACTACAAAAGTAAGTGAGACTTTGTTTTTCTATTTTTACTAACCACAAAAATGAGAAATAAGTCATTCTATTAAAGGCTTTGAGCTATATCCATATAATGAATACACTTAGCACTGTGCAAAATCCAGAGAAAATGCAAATTTGTACCATTTGTCAACAACTGCAAAATCAGCCCAAATAAGGTTTTTGGTTATTATAGTCTTCCCTCATGGGAGAAAGCAACAGTTGAAATTATAGGGGAAAGAACCAAATTGCCTCTAATGAATTCTGTTCCTCTGGAAGGATCTTATAAATGCATAAATCATGACTGTGTTCTCCATAACCACCAGCAAGCACTTCCTACAGAGAACCAGCCCCACTGCAACCCACCACCCATGCTATACCCATCCATATCAAATGTTCCCAAGGTCCACGGACAAAGGAGCCACCTGGGCCAGAGCTCTGAAATTGCCTAGTCTCTTCCTCTGAACTACTCCAGTTCATGTTCACTTACTGGCCTCACTAGAAGTTAAAGAAGGCTTCATTCTTTGGCCACCAAGCAGAGGAAGCAAAGGTGTGCTCCAAGGGGCCCTCACTTGTTCATTAGTTTACTCTTCATATTTATCAAGAATTTACTTCATGCCAGACATCATGCTTGGTCTGAGGACGCAGTGGTGAAAAAGACAAATACAAACCCCCTCATGCAGTTTACAGCGCAGTACAGGATGCAGACGTTGATCACGACTCCTTCAAATAAATGGGCCATTGCCAACTAAGGTAAGCACTGGGAAGTATAGGTTTATACTGCTGGAAGATATGTAATACAGAAGCCTAACCTCATTCTAGGGCTCAGACAGACCTCCCTAGGAAGAGACATTTGTGCTGATTGTGTAGGAGAAATAGATGAGGGGCTGAGGATGCGCTGAGCATTTCTAGAGGAGAGAACACAAGTCCGAATATGGGGTCCCAGTGGAAACCCTGACCCTGCCAGGTAAGAAGAAGCAGTAGGTTCTGGACTGAGGAGATAACAGTCCTGGGCAAGAAGTGGGGATAGGGGATAAAATATGAGATTTGCAAGGGTAACTTTCATCTACCTCAGTGCTATGACTCAAGCTAGCCCTGCACCCATAACTCAGTAATGTGTGTTGGGAGGGAGGGGAGAGGCAGGGAAGAAGACTAATAGAGAAACTCTGTCCCCAGTTAGGCAACAACAAGGGCCCGGAATAATAGTTCAAGCAGCACAAGCTTATCTGCTGTCTCCTTTAAATACTCTCTTCCAGTTCCCAAGGCTCTTTCCCTTTCCCCAGAGCCTCTTTATACTCTCCAGTATCTTCCTGCTGCTCAGGCCTGCCCTTCCTATTCATTCCTGTGTTCACACACCACATACTTCCAGCTTGGTATCAGGAGGAGAAATGTGATTATCTGATTTAAGTAATGAACTTGGAGGTGTCAATGGCTGAGAGGTATATTTCTCTTAGAGTTTACTAACTCTAATGGATTTCCTGAAGCAGGGCTAATTTTCTGAGTAGAAGAAGCTTCCATGTATGTTTGAAGAACTAGGACCAGCAAGTTTTTACTGATCTTTGGAAAATGACCTCCTTCAATTTCTGGAGACTTCAGGAAACAAAGGGCAAGAGAGAGGAAAAAAGGGACCAAATGTCAGTCCCCAGGAGTGGTCCCTGCCTCTCCCTTAAGTGATGGAGTCCAGATGGAGAGCAGTAGAAAGGCCTGTGTGTCCTTATGAAGGGTCAGAAGCTCCCTCTTGAAGGCAAGCAATTCAGAATGCTAAAAAGGAATGAAAACTAGACCACCACTTCTCAGAGTAGGTACTCGTATCTTGAAAATTTCTTTCTGTCCTGGTATTAAATCAGCACAAGTATATTAAGAAAAGAAAAAAAAAATGTGTGTATGCATGCATGTGGGTAAGTGTGTGTGTGTGTGTGTGTGTGTGTATTTCTCATGAGTTGCTAAATCTTTAGAAAATCACTAAGATTCCAAAGAATTTTATCTTATAAACCTGTATCAACATTGTTATAAGTAAAAATCTTATTTGATGCTCAAAAAATTCCATCAGGTAGGGACTATCATTATGCCCCCATTTTAGAAGGGAAATTGGAGCACAGAAATGTTCAGTAATTTCCCCCAAGAATAAAAAAAATTATGGTTAAACATCTAAAGGAATACTTTTTTCCCTCACTCTAAAAGTTTAAAAATATATTTATTTGATACATTTCACATGACTACCTATTTTGTAGAAAATCAGGTAGAATTCAGGAGATACATATTAATCCAAATTTAAGTAATATTTTTAAACCATCAAATAAACTACAATTATTTTATTTTTAAAAATACTAAATAGGGTAAAAAAGAGAAGTGATTGATGTAATTGTTCTGAGCCTCTGAGTAATATATGTGCTGCCATTTAGCTCAGTCTCTGCCCCAACCTCGTAAACTTAACATTTATGGTGTTAGAGTGATGGTCCATTAGAGGCTTGATTTGTTTGCTAGGGCTGCCATAACAAAGAACCACAGGTTGAATGGTTTAAACAACAGAAATTTATTTCCTCACAGTCCTAGTAGCTAGAAGTTTGAGATCAAGGTATTGACGGGGTTGGTCTCTTCTTAGGCCTCTCTGTTTAGCTTATATGTGATCATTTTCTCTATGTGTCTTCACATGGTCTTCTCTCTGCACCTATCTGCATTCAAAGTTCCTCTTCTAATAAGGAGACCAGTTATATTGGATCAGGGCCCACCCTAATGATCTCATTTTAACATAATTACTTCTTGAAAAACCCTATCCCAAGGATAGTCACAGTCTGAGGTACTGGGGGTTAGGACTTCAACATATGATTTCTGAGGGGATACAATTCAGCCCAGAGCAAAAGCAATGACACATGAATTAAGAAGTCACTCAGACAGGAATATGGCTAAGGAGCTAGGAGAGCAACCTGGGCAGAAACCCACCACTAGATGCACTAGACATGTCCTGTCCCTGAAGAGACCAAGCCCAAAGGATGGGAGAAAAAGCTCAGAATAGTCATCCAACTTTACTACTTGCTGAATGGGGAAAAATTGCTTTATGGTTACAGCTAGTTTATACTTGAGAGGATAAACCTGGCTGTAACACATGCTTCCTTCCCCTAACTGTGGTCTTAAGTTCTTATTTGGTCCTCTTGGATTAGGTGAGAGTTCAAACATGAAGGCACACGTAGCGGAGCTGATGTTGGAAATTAACAAGTCCAGTTCTAGTGATATCTCTTGAATTATTAATACATTTCTCCTCAGAAACAAATATAGCATGGCTTGTCTAACAAAGTAAAATAGGGATTACTCCTAAAAGTCGGAAATCTGTGAGCTGTTTTATTTGCTTTTTAAATTAACTATCCATTTTAACGTTCAGGGTTCTTTAAAATATTGGCCAACTTACTCTGCATGAAATGTGTTTTACTTTTATAATTAAAAAGAAAACTTTTAAACAATTACAACACCTTTCTAAAAGTTCCTTTTTTGGAAAAAAAAAAAAAACAGTCTTCAGTTTTTATTGTTTTAATTTGCTCAGTAATTTTTACTTCCCCTAATTAAATAAGTATGATCCTAAACAGGGTAAAATAAATTTTTGGTTGAGTGAATCACATATTCCCATCACAACTTCAGAGGAGCATCTATAAGGGGAATAATTTGGGGGCCACAAGCAATGTGAACTTCATTCTGCAAATGTCCCTTCTCTTGTCAATTGCAAACATTGCCATTATTTGAAATAGGAAGACATTACAACAAATACTTCAATCAGCATGAGGAAGACACCAGAACCCCTCTCCTGAAGAAATTTTACTTTTAATGAACTGATTTTGTAGTTTTCCACATAAAGGGGAAAAAAATTGCTATACATGCATTTATCTGAGAAAGAAGAACCTTGTATCTCAACACAGTCCCCAATTTACGATGGTTTGACTTAAGACTTTTTGATCTTACCATGGTGCAAAAGCGATATCTATTCAGTAGAAACCATACTTCCAATTTTGAATTTTGATCCTTTTCCAGGCTAGCAGCAATACATGGTATGATACTTTCTCATGATGCTAGACAGTGGCAACAAGCCACAGCTCCGGTCAGCCGCTCCATCACAAGGGTAAACGATCCATATGCTTACCACCATTCTGTACCCATATAACCATTCTGTTTTTCACTTTCAGTACAATATTCAGTAAATTACATGAGATATTCAACACTCTATTATAAAATAGACTTGTGTTAGATGACTTTGCCCAACTGTAGGACAAGTAATCTGAGCACATTTAAGGCAGGCTAAGCTAATACATTTTCAATTTAGATATTTTCAACTTACAATGGTTTATTGGGATGTAACGCCACTGTAAGGTGAGGAAGATCTGTATATGAAGAACTTCTAAAGTCAATAAAAAAGAGACAAACAACCCAATTTTAAAAAATGAACAAAGCCTTCAACAGTAAGTTCGCAAAAGGAAATACACAAATGGCCAACAAGCATATAATAATATACCCAACATCAATAATCATCATATCAATACAAATTAAAACCACAGTGACCTACCATTTCACACCCACTGTGAGAGCTCGAGACAACACCTGATGGCAAGGACATGAACAACTACAACTCTCAGATATTCATGGTGTGACTGGTGTACAACAACCTTTGGAAACTGTTTGGCAGTTTCATATTAAACTAATATAGCTCATGACTTAGCAATTCCCTATCCTAGGAATCCTGGGAGAGATGAAAAATTTTGTCCACAAAAAGACTTGTACAGTAATGTGTATAGCAGCTTTATTCAGTAGCTCCAAACTGGAAGCCACCCCAATGTCTAACAGTCAAAGAATGGAAAAATAAATCGTGGTGTATTCAGATAATATAATACTACACAGAATAATAAGGAACGAATTACCTAATAAACACAACGATGTGTATATATGTTAAAAACAGTGCACTGTACAAAAAAGCCAGACATGGAACAGTGCATCCTGTCTGATTCCATTTATATGAAGCTCAAGAACCAGCAAAACTAAACTATGGAGAGAGAACTCAGAACAATAGTGTCTTTGGGGTGAGATTTGACTGGAAGAAGATAAGGTAGTAAGGGTGGTAAGTATGCAGATGCATAATGCACACCCCAAATCACTGAACTGGACACTTAAGATCTTTGCTTTTTATTGTATATAAATTTTATTTCCATTAAAATGTTACAAGGAGTTCTTAAATAAAAGTCACTTTGCAGTTTTCCAATATTTCATATAAAGCCCATTGCACAATTTTCATTTGCAGCTTACAGGCTTTGCCCACTGGCTGCTCACGTGCTTCCTACACGTAGTGACAGAACCCTTCCCGGGAGGTAAAGGGTAATGGCACCCAGTGAGCCCACCCCAGGACAGGCCTTTCCTGTGTGCAAGGCCATACACAACATGGCATGTGACAAAGAGATTAAAATCTCAAGACCCTCGTTAAGAGCCATTAGGCCCCTGTGCTCTTAGAAGAGGTAACACAGTGAGGTGGAAAGAACAGAGGCCATGGAGCCACTCAGACTAGAGTTAAAGTCCCAGCTCAGGCATTCACCAGATTTGAGCATCTCTGAATCTCTGTTCCTTCATCTGTAAGAACTGACTACTCTTCAAAATCAAAGACCATGTTAATGATGTGCCTAGATCGGGGCTTTGCACATAGTAGGCCCTCGATAAAGCCCAGCTACCACTGGCCAATCAGCCCCTGAAAATAAGGGACCATGACTGTCTGACACACAGGAGGTTTTCAATAAATATTTAATAAATGAGTGAACAGCCTGAGAAATTTCTATTTTCTTTAATTCCTGTAAGAAAATACCAGGAGATGAAACCAAGAAGAAGCAGGATGGATGATCAAACAGCAAATATTTTTGCCAATATACCATCCTATCTCAGCACACATCCAGCCCTTTCTCTGAAACCCTTGGGATCAGATGTGTTTCAGAATTCAGAATTTTTCTGATATGTAAATATAATATGGTACATACAACATACATGTGTAACCTATCTGGTAGACTGGGAAGCACTGCACATCAAATGCATTAATATTTCCACAGCAGCTTACAAATATTCACATTAAATGGCATAAATAAAGACAAAAATAGTCTCGTATCAGTTTAGGTTCAGTTTTGACACCAAATAAGTGTGTTTAAAAATAACAAAATGACCATTGTTCAATGTTAAAGCTGTTAGGATTGCAGAAGTGCTGGAAAACCTGTAATGGCTAACATTCAGCTAACACCTACAAAGTACCAGGCACTCCGGCCTAAGCACTTCGTATATCAACCCGTGTACTCTTCACAACAACACTAAAAAGTAAGTACTGTTATTATTTCCATTTTACAGGCAAGGGAACTGAGGTACAAGCAGGGTAAGTAATTTGCCCAAGGTCATATACTTCACCCTGGAGTCTTCATTCTTGATCACTCTCCTAGGACACCTCTATCTCCCCCTTTGTCAGTATGTGCAATGTAGGCTTTGAGGAAATATCCATCCTCGCTCTCCACCCTCATGCCCCCAAATCAAAAGTTACTAAAGAAAATTGGTACTGAGGTCTCTATCCTCTCCATCCTCCACTTGGAAAACTGAAGGTTATTGAAAGAAGTGACTTTAAAAGATCTGTTCTCCTTAACAGACTCAAAAAAGATATTTTCATTTGCCTGTGACAACCAAGCTCAACCATAAGCAAGAGATCCAGCTTTAATTTTTTTTCAAGCAGATTACCCACAGTAGGACATGTTCATAAAAGGTTTAGCCAGCAGTGTAAGTTGCAGAAGAAAAGCCAAAAGCCTACAAAGCAGAATAACACTCTTTCAGCAGCCACCAGGTCATTAAAAAATACAATTTATGGGTAGCCCAGCCACCTTATCAAGGGAAAACAATATAAAAAGCTCACAGCTCTGAGGGGGAAAGAGTAGAAACCTACTCCACAGAAGAGAGGAAAGCTCCTGCATCAATCATGTAGCCCTCCCAGTGTTAACAACTTCTAAACAGTGAAGGTGAAAGAACATTTGTTTGCCAAAAGGTCACTTTCCCGATTCAAGGTTTAGGAGCACATGTTGGAAATTTTGCCTCAGTATGCATGTTATTTCACCCTGGGGCACAGTTTGCCCATGAAACAAGGTTGGTGGCAGAGAGCAATTAGTCTGGCAGCTAATCAGTGTCATTTTGCTGAACCTTTTCAGGAAACCATCCCAACCTAAAGGAACTATGCTTCAACACTGGGTTTGCTTCTCACAGAAAAATACCAAGCGCTGAGGACGCACCCTTGGGAATACACACATCCTCTCAGTCAGTCAGTATTTACCGAGTTTATACACTACAATATATGCTTGGGAACACTTGTTAAACCCAGTTGCCTCCCTACAAATGGCTTAAAATCTTATTTGGAGGAAATAAAAAGTATAATCATCTAAGGTACAGAATGGATGCAAGAATTGGTAAAATGTTCTGAGTTATGTTTCTCTTTCTCTATTTTATATACAACTCAAATTACAAATTTCATTCTAACCTCACTGAGCTCTCAGAAAATAACTGAACTTATTTAGGTCAAGTAGGTTCAATTTCCAAACAGTAATGTTTGTCAGAAACAATTTCTCTATACCTCACACTACCTCACCATGTAATCGAGGGCAATTCTTATATATGGGACAGAGCAGACAGAAATGCAGGTCTTACTCAAAAGTGGTTGCTGAATTAAATTGAAATCCTGTCCAACTACACTCAACGTAGAGGGTTTTTGTTCATGAATCTTAACTGGGAATGATTCACTAACCACCAGTGACTTGTGATTTTGTTTAAAGAAACATTCTCCTCAATACAACCTATATTCATTCCTGTGGGAAAGCTTCTGCCTTCACAACCATGACTTCTAAGTTAACCTTCGATGCCCACAAAAGCGAAGTTGCGACTGTTAAAGGTAACTTGTTTTTTAGTACTGGCCTGGCCCTAAACAGAATGCCACCCACAGATTTTCTGTTGTCTCAGACATGTTTTGTAATGGAGCATGGAAAGGCAATGAGACATGAAGAGAAGAAAACCGGTTAAGAGACTACGGTGCGTTAGGCAGAGGACAAGGAAGCAGCCAGTCCCCCACCCCTAGCCCCACCTCATGAGGGGTGGGAGACAAGTTTCACCCTAAGAAGTTCAGGCTCCTTACCAGCTCAGGCTAACTGAAGTACAGAAAGTTCCCTTATCTTACTCTGAGGTGACCCAACCTTCCTTAACTGTTTCACATGCAACTAGGTATGAATACATTGATATGAGAGGCCAGGCCATGAACTTCATGTTCTCACAATATATCCTCAGTAACTAATTAAGAAAAATTTTTAAGTAGCAAAGTTATTTTTTCATTTCCATAAACTATAACCGAATTCTTATCACAACTAACTTCTGTCTAACCCAGATATGAGCTAAAGTCAACTAAACCTTTAAGGGGGTAAGTAAAAAGGGCCCAAGATCCATCCTATGTCCACTAAAAAAAAAAAAAAAAATCCAATTCCTCTCATCTCCCTGCTTCCTCTTTATGGAGTCTTTTCCCCTTGGGCTCCTCTACTTTCCCAAATCAATGACTGTCTTAATTCAACACATATTTACAAGGAGCCTAGTATATGCCTGTTGAGCAGCAAGGATGCTATGTGAACAAAACAGGTGCAGTGCTCCCACCTTACAGTCTGGTGAGGATGACAGGCTTCAAACAGGGTCATTCACACCCTGTGGGGCTCATAAAGGAACAAAATGAACCGGTAGAGGCTTATAATCAACTCCCATTGGAAAAAAGAAAGCTATGGTGGATGATTTTCCCACTGAAAGGAATGCTGCCATTCAGCTGAGAACGCCGAAATAGTTCCCAACGACAAAGAGCAATGGGCCACCTGAAAGGCAGTTTGCCAAAAGCACTGCTATGGTAGTAACAGCAAGCAACTAAGCTGTCACCTGTATGGACAGGACTTAAAATGTGAATAACCATAGCTCTTGAGAAGAGCTGCTAAATTATAGTCCTGAATTGCAAAGCTTTTACAAATCAAAGAGACCACTCGTTCATGATCAATTTATACCGTTTTTTATAGTTTTCTGGCAAGTTTGGTTACCTAGCATTGTTTTCTAACATTTCTCACAACATGGACCATAGTGATATTGGCCATAGTTGTACTGCTCCCTCAGGTCAGCTGGCGACAATGCCAACAGAAGCAATGCCTGAAGGCTCTGGCTACGGAGGCCCCTCCTTTGTGCCCTGAGGATCAGCTCCAACCTATAATTTACATGCTGTTCACCATGTCCATGCTGCCTGTTTCCTTCGGTTTCCCTTACTATAACCACAAAGTCTTGCAAAGGTGGCTGTTTTCCCCATTCGACAACAAAAAGTTGTTTTATTTGTGTTAAAATTTGTAAATACCCTAGTTCCATTGGCATCTAGTGGGGAGAGACCAAGGATGCTGCTAAAATAAACATCCTGCAATGCACAGGACAGCCCCTGCTTCTTGTCCTGACCTCTTGTTTAAATCCCTCCCCCTCACTAAAGGAATTTTTGGCAGGTTATTACTACACTTTTGTTTTAATTGTATGCTCAGTTTAACATGAGAAGATCACCAACTAGTTGAGGAGGAGACTGCTACAGAGGAATTTACCTGGATATTCAGTATATGAGTTCAGAATGACCTGGCATTAGGTGACTGACCTGGCTTAGGTGACAAAGAGACTAGTAGCTTCTACAAAAACCTGGGGGGAAGAAGGAGTACAGGAGTAGGAAAGAAAGGAGTAAGAGAAAGATGAGGACAGGGACTAAGTATGAGGTGTAACTAGTAGGAGATGACTAGGTCAAGGATGACTGACTTCATTATGGGAGACCACAAACCATTCTAACATGATGACTATCTCCCCAATAATCCACCGCCATTCTTTCAGTTCTTCCAGAATGCTTCCTGTCCTCCTTCCCATCTTGGGGCTTTGCATATACCGTTCCTTCTGCATGGAACACGATGTTCCTTTTTCACCTCCACCAGTGACTCTCACTCAGGTGATTTTGCCCCCAGTGAACATTTAGCAATGCCTGGAGACAATGATGGCTGTCACAGCTAGAGAAGATGCTACTGGCAACCAGTTGGTAGAGACCAGGGATGCTACTAAATATCTCCTAATGCGAAGGACAGCCCCAAACAAAGAATTATCTAGTTCAAAAATCAGTAGTGTAGAGGTTGAAAAACCCTGCCTCATGCTCTCTTCACCCGCCACTTGGCGATTTACTCAGGAAAGATGTCCTGACTCTCCCGAAGACAGGGCACTCATCCCAGCCTGGACTCTTCCTACACACCAGTGCATGTCTCACAAATGTATTAAAAATCCAGTTTGTTATATCTGTGCTCACTGCAAGGCTGCGAGTTCCATGAGAACTAGACTCATGTCTATCTTGTTGGTCACTATATATTCAGTGATTGACATAGGCCCTAACATGTGTTGGATGAAACAAGCGAGTTTAGGGATCCCTCCTGGGGAGCAGTCTTCAGAACAGTTAAATAGCCACAACTGTACAATCTCAATAGTTACACTCTTATCTCATTTTTCACTAAAAATGGCCCTCTCAACATGATTGTCCATCTTTTTAACCGGATTGCCCTACAAATGCCTTTGGCTATTTTAAAGATCAAATCCTTTCTCAAAGAAAAAAGAGTTGCTGCATTAAGGACATTGAAGAGAACAGGACTCAGACATGTAGACAATATGCTGAGTAACAGAAAGCACAACCTCCCAAGATCAACACTTTGAAAGGGACAACACTCATGTAGACATGCTAGCTTGAACCTACTTGTTTAGGTGTCAGTTTCATTCCTTGATAATCATAACATCATTCCCTGTATTACAAAGGAAATGCACAAAAATAGGATGCCAGACAATTGTGTGAATGAAAAGAGCAGGAAATGAAAGAGCATGAAATAAAGGAGATATTTTAGAGGTTTCCATAGTCTACTGAAAAATACATCCTTTGGAAATCAGGTAGAGCTGGCTCTGTCAAACCCTGGCTCTGTCTCTTACTAAGTATGTGACCTTAGGCAATTTTCTTAAATTATCTGACAGTTTACTAATATAAAATGGAAATGAAAAACACCCACCTCTTGAAATCACTGTGAGGATTAGTGGAACAATACTCTTAAAGTACTAGCATAATATATAATTCTATACTCAGAAGAAGCTGTATATAATAAAGGTCTACTTCCCATAAAAGAATCAAAACACCATTGTAACCCCAAAATGATGTAAATAGGCTGAGAACATTCCTCCATTAATTCAGCAAATGTTTACAGAGCCTGGGGTCCTCTAGTATGGTACAGTAGTGAAGATCAGTGAGGATCTTACCACAAGGGAAGTCCTCTAAATAATTGTTGCTCACTGATTCCTAGAATAGGCAGAATAATATAATAGGAGATCCAAAAAATAATGTATTTCAGACCTCAGCACAGTTTTCTAGCCTTGAAAAATTAGTCCTAATCATATTTATGTAATTAATGCTATTTTGCATTCTTTGGTTGTAAAAAACAAAACACTACTCCGAGTAACTTTAACAAATGATAATTTACTGCAAAGATATGGTGTGGCTTAGAGAAGCAAAGGCCTGAAGACCCAGGCTCATGCTGGGTAGAGCCCAGAGCCGTTCCTGAGCTTTCCCACCTCATCGAAGCTGCCACAAGGATGAGTCTGCCCCAGGCACTGGTTAGGTCAGCCTCTGTTCCTGCATCTTCCCTCTCAGGCAGCAAGGTTCCAAAAGAGAAAATCTAAACTATTTTAGGACAGATATTGACCCCTTAAATTATGATGCCAACAAGATTGCCCACAATAGAAGAGAGGTTTTTTGCCAAAAGAAAACTGGGATAGAGCTACCAAAAGGGAAAGCATGGATGCTGGTGGCTAAAATACAACAAACGTCATCATTAACAACAGCGGGAGCTAGTCTTTTATGAGTGCTTACAACATAGTAGGTGCTATGTTAAGCACCTTACGTCACCTATCTTACTGAATTATTACCACAATCCTATGAAGTAGCAAGTATTACCTCCACTTTAAAGATTAACAAATTGAGCTCATATATGTTAAATCATATGCCCTGTGTTACACAACTAGAAACTGAAATATGATCTGACCAAAAATGTACTTAACCACTATGCTTTCTATTTCTCATTAACTTTGGGCAGTAAATAAGTATTCAGCACTCCAAATTTCAATTTTAAAAAGAAAACACTAAAAACTTCTATACTAAGATAAGTATATTTGGTGTTGGCCACAGTAAAAAGTAATCTAGTTATAGAATAGCAGGGAGCAGCACCCACGAGCTAATAAATGAAATGTAGAAACCTAGAATGATGTTTTTCAAAAAGGGGAGAATTGTAATTTATTGACTACAAATGCTTTCCTCATCTCTCTGTAGCTTAGAAACTGTTAACCTTGGCAATGAACAAGTGACTTACTGCAAATTGGATTCCAACCACCAGCATGAGCAAGTTTTCAATCAAACATCTGTAAATTATTCAAGCTCAATAAAAAACTAAGAATATACAAATATCATCTATCATGTTAGTTTTACCTTTAAGATGAATTCTCTGATGCTGAATTGATGGAGAGAAGTTGAGATTTCCTCTATCTACCTGCAAAATGTGGAATAAAATAATAAATATTTCTAACCATGTGATACTTTTCAAAATTTTAAATAATCTCATACATAACTTCAATAGTACTAATAAATAACAGTCAATATGCAGAATTGGGCACCAGCCACCCCTCCCAAGTGCCCACTCATGAAGGACATGCCCACTGTCCTATGAGCCAGACAGACCTGACCCCAGATACAGTGTGTGTGGTAGGGCAGAGCCTTGGCACCAATTAGACTGCCTCCACGTAAATCTCAGCACACTCTGAGTTCTGCAGGTGACACAAGCCCCTCCTTTGAAACTACTTTGCCCAGCCCAACCAGCCGCAGCCCCAGCCCCAATCCCTGGTCCTTGCACTCTCGGCCTGTGATGGGAGTGGCAGGTCTGATTATCTGCATCACTTCAGGGTCATTGTTCATTGCCTCAGAGAATACCTCCTGGTTTCTGTTGTGATGGCTGATCCATACTAATCTCCTTATCAAATGGTCACTTGGTCACATCCTTAGTGTTCTCATTTTTTGCAATATGGATAGGCTGTAATTTTTCAAATCTTTGCATCCTGTTTTCTTTTTGCTTAATTTTTCCATCTTTAAGTCATTTCTCTCTTTCTAGAATTTTACTAGAAGCAGTCAGGAGAAGCTTAGAAATTTCTTCCACTAAATATCCAACTTCCTCATTTGCAAGTTCTACCTTCCACAAAACACCAGAAGATGAATACAATTCAGCCAAATTCTTTGCCACTCGATAATAAAGATGGCCTTTCCTCCACTGCCTACTAACATATTCCTTGCTTCCGTCTGAGACCTCAGCAGAAGAGCCTTTACCATCCATATTCCCACCACCATGCTGTTCAGGATTACTAAGGGATTCTCTAAGAAGATTGAGGCTTTCTCTATAGCTCCCCCCTTTTCTTTTGGAACCCTCCATAGAATCACTTTTAAAGGTCCATCCGTGTCCATGTGAGCTTTCCAGCATGTACCTCAAACTCCACCCAGCACCCAGCTCCAAAGCCACTTCCACATTTTTAGGTATTTGTTATAGCAGCATCCCAGCTTCTCGGTACCAATTTCTATCTTTTTTATAAGCCACCCAGCCTATGGTATTTGTTTTAGCAACCTAAACTAAGACAACACCTAAGGGAAAAAGGAAGAAGATAATTTTGGATGGTCTAAAAGATAATAACGCTAATGTGTTGTAGGAAAATCTCAGATGTGAGTAATTTTTACTTAGCACTGTAATTCTTTTTAATCACTTTTACTGAGGTATTTGTATACAATAAAATTCACCAGTTTTTAAGTGTACAATCTGATGAGTTTTGACAAATGCATATAGTTCAGTAACCATCAACACAAGCAACATGAAGTACATGTTCATCACATCAGAAAGTTCCAAGTGCCCCCATTATTTGCCATTATGTTTTAAAGCAAGTACTGAGGTTGATAAATTTAGTCACTGATACTAAAACCAAGTAAACAGAAGGCAAACCCTGTTACCTGTAATTGTGATCTCTTAATCTCTCAGCAAATGTATGAAGATGAATGATTAAAAAAAAAAAAAAAAAAGAGGAGATGCTTACAAACAAAAGCATAAGTGCAAAAAAAGAGAAACTTTCTCCAGAAAAGTAATCTAACAGTTAATTTATATACTACATCTTACTTTTATCTGTATTAGTTTGAACAAAGTGCCTACACAGTGATATTCTCTTTGGAGACACGAGATTTTTTTGAGGAGGTAGGGGCCCAATGACAAACTCTCTGTTCCCCAAGTAACTCCTTCTTTGAACAGGTACAAACCACAAAGACCAAAGAAGAAAATGACCTGAACATTCTCACAGCATCTAAAGAGTTACATAAACTCATAGTTGATTTCTTCCGTTTCTATATAAGGAGTTGTATCACAGACTCCAGCTCCACACAAGGAGAGAAGCATTACTCTAAAAAACCAACTGGTCATGAGGATGACTATGTAAGTTTCAGACAGATGTTTAAAAAGAGAGAGAGAAAGAAAGAAGCCAGATGGGAGTATTAAAGGCAGGAACAAAATTAAGCCCAAGATTACCCAGGAAGATAAAAGATGACTAGGAGAATAACAGCTAGGGCCGACCGGAGTCGGAGCACAGCCGGCCAGCCCGTGCAGACGGACGTGGCTCAGACTTGGCTCCAACCCAAAACAAGCACAAAGTACCCAGATCCAGAGTGGCCAGGGAATGAACTGTGTGCTAAGCAACTGAATCATCACATGTTACAATAATGTCTACAGTCCATTCTGAGGAAGAATGCTTTCAGAATAAGGAGATACCTCATATTGTTGGGCAGGATGAACCCCATACACTCTTGCCCAGAGGCAAGAGACAAGACAACAGTGAATAAAATACAACTTTGACACACACAGCCCAGACTGTTTTCAATAAAATTTCAAAGGAAGTAAAATATGTAAAGAAAACACAATTTTAAATTTTCACTGCCCCCCCCCCCCAAAAAACCTAGATCAAAGGGTTTCTATTGTAGAGTTTCAAAAATGTGAGTCCCACTTAAACATCTTCTGGCCTGAATGAACCTATCCCATAATAATCAGTGTGTCCTAGAGGTCAAGCCTCTGATGTCTTAAGGCACATCAGCTACCAAAAATCCCTCAGCTATGAACCTGAATGGTGTTTGTTTCCAGCTTGTCTTCTCCTGGGGCTAAGATTTAAGAATAAGTGCTAATTTACCTAATCGGTTTACTTGCTGCATGCAACACAGAAATACCACAGATCTTGCTGACTGTGACCACTATCTAGTATGTTCCTCGGCAGTGAACAAGGGAGGACCCAGCTGGAAAGGATCCCTCAGGTCCAGCCAGAGGCTCTCTCTGTGAAGATCCATCTTCACTCGTCCCAGCTTACCCACCATCCTGCAAGACTTCCTTCCTTTGACTCTGACTCAAATTAAACTTGAACAAGTGGCGAGCACCAAATTAAACTTGAACAAGTGGTGAGCACCCTCCTGAATGTCAGTGAAAAGATTAAAGCCCCAAAGAGGAAGAAAAGAAAAGAGATGGTGGTGAGAAGCTACTGCCTCTGGTTCTGAGTGGATTGCTTTTCATTAAGAGTAGCGAGATGGTGTTTTACCCAAAAAAAAATGGTCCCCCAGAACAAAGATAAGATCACCCAGCCCAGTGCTTCTTGAATCACCTGCAGATCTTATTTCTATGTATATTCAGACTTGGGAGGTCTGAGGTGAACCCAAGAGTCTTCATTTCTAATAAGCTCCCAGGGGCTGTCTATGTTGCTGGCCCATGAGCTACACTCAAGAATCAAGTATCAAGTTCTTAAGAGTCCTTGATTAAAAATTCAGATTTCTAGCCTCCACTCTGGCCAATCGAAGCTATGGAAATCAGCACTTTTTGAATACCTCTGATGATTCTTACACACACTAAATTTTTAGGACGTTTCATTCTCACACCCTGCCTGCTCTCTGCCACCAGTGGGAGAGTGGCACCTAAGTCTACAGCCAGAGTAGCCAAGGTGGGAAGGGAGGAGGTGTTTTCCACATCCAGGAAGTTTGGATAGTGGCTCAGGAATATAATCAGCAAGCTAAGCTAAGCTACTTTCCCCCTCTTGACTACTGATTTTTATTCAGCTGCTAGTAAGTGATTTTTACCTGGTGGTGGGGGTGGAGATGGGAGTTTTATTTGGTACCTCAAGGAATGAAGTGAAAATACTGGGGTGGTGGAGTTCCTGGGCGGCTCAGTCAGTTGAGCGTCTGACTCTTGGTTTCAGCTCAGGTCATGATCTCAGGGTCATGGGATTGGGCCCAAGTCGGGCTCCATGCTCAGGGTGGAGTCTGCTTGGGATTCTCTCCCTCCCCCTCTGCTCCTCCCCCTGCCCTCTCTCTCTCTCAAATAAATAAATAAAATCTTAAAAAAAAATAGTGGGGTGGTAAGGTGCCACATACTAATTAGGTTGGAGTTTCTCTATATTTTTTCAGTATTTTCTAATTTTCTACAAGAACATCTATTACTTTTATAATCAGGAAAAGAAAACAAAATTAAAGTCTTTAAACCAGAAGTTACCACATCCTTAAGAAACTGCCACAAAATTTAATAACGTCCTAAAGCAGGAAACTACCTAAAAATGTCCTTCCCTTGAAATTTAGCTTTTATACACACTCTAACTCGATTTTCTGATTCTTGAACTTTACCTCTGGATTTTATTTACTAAACTTTTTGCCTACTTCCTGTTTCTTCTTTTGCCAACTAAGCAGGCTGATTTCAGACACGTAAATAAATGTACCTATTTTTTTTCCATAAGAAATTTTTCAGACCTAGCTACCATTGGATATGCCTGGTATTTTCTTTCTTTGGGTTTTCAGGTGTTTATTTTTACTAAACTGCATTTATTTTAACTAAAATAAATTTCCCACACCATCTGTCCCCCAGAGGTAAACACTCCTTACCATTCTGATTTCCTCTGTTGTTTCTCTCTTTCTTTTTTTAACTTATCAAAGATAAGCTTACGGAAAATGAGCACTTAGCTCACTTCTTTCATTCCTCTCCCATCTTCCCTACATGCTATTGCTGTTGTTATTATCATTATTAATTATTCTACTGGTCACTTTTGAAAATTTTAAAGATTTTTAAACCTGTTTCTTATTCTGCCAACTTCTGAAATGATCTAGTGACTTCTCACTGGGTCAAATGATGAAGGTATTAGCCCCTTACTCTTTCCTTCACTTCTCCCTCCTCTCTATTCTAAATCCTGTTACCTAAACCTTTATTTTTACAATTTATATTCTGTACAACCATACTTGTCTTTAATGTTTTAGGTAAAGATTCTAAAAATTAAAAACCAATAAACAGTATTTATGTCATTGTAACTACCTAAATATTACTTACTGCAAAGCCAAGAAATACACTAGCTTATCTTTACTTCTCAACAAGTCCTATGTCACTACATTGGATGACTCCAAAGACAGCACTCCTGCCTCACCCTCAAACGGATTCTTTTATGATGTGGCCTTCATTGTTCAAATCCTGTTACATTTCTTTTTGCTTCGTATTTGGAACATGACTTTCTTGTATTTTTTGTGTCTGATTTGGTTTGGAGGACAGAGAGGATGAGATGTTTAATTGTCTTGTTTTCTCCTTGTAAATATAAGACATATATGCTTCTACCAAATCCTGAAATTTACCCTCAACCATATAACAAAATCTACTTTGCCCAAGGGATACTTCTTCTATTGATCTGGACAACTTATGACCTGGAGGCCTCATCCTGGGCTCTCCTACACTGAACATCTGGCTGAGGTAACACGTCTTCTTTCTCAGCTCTCTCCCTCATTTTGCTATCACAGAAATGTCTTCAAAAAGAATATACATGGTGGGCAAATTTTCTGAATTCTTCCATGTGTGAATATGTCTTTATTCTACCCTAATACTTGATTCATAGATTGGCCATGAAACTTTTCTGTCAAAATAACTTTTCCTCAGAATTTTGAAAGCATTACTCTATTGTATTCAAACACCCCGTGTGACTGAGCAGATGCCTAATACCAGTCTGATTCTCCATCCTTTTTAGGTGAGGTTTTTCTTTTGTAAAACTTAAGATATTATCAGTATCCCAAATGTTCTGAAATTTCATAAGAACATGCCCATGTGGGTATTTTTAGTCATCTTTTGAAGCACTTGATGAATTCTCTTAATCAATGATCTGGGAATTTTTCTTTTATTCTTTTGTTCGTTTCTTCCTCTCTCCTTCCTCTGCTTTCCATTTCTGGGATTCCTACTAATCTGATTTTAGATCTTCTAGATTTATCATATCTTGTCTGTCATACTTTGGTGACTCTATTTTTGCTTGATGGTCTTAGAGTTTTACTTTTCAGCAGTCATTTGGAATCTGTAAGATTCATTTCTCATTTTCCATATTCTTTTTTCAAGGGATCCTGCTTTTGTTTTATGGATGTAATATCTTCTCAAAGTTCGCCAATATTGATAGAAAAAAAAATTTTTAGTTCTCTTCTAGGGGGTGGGGGATGGGCAAAATAGGGGAAGGAGATTTAAAGGTATAAACTTTCTGTTATAAAATAAATAAGACACAGGAATGCAATGTACAGCATAGGGAATGTAGTTAATACTGCAATAACTATGTATGCCATGTATGGTGACAGATGGTAGCTAAGTCTATTATGATGATCACTTTGTAATGTACATAAATGTTGAATCACTACGTTGTACACCTGAAACTAATAAAATATTGTATGTCAACTAGACTTTGATTTAAAAAAAAAAAAAGTTCTCTTTTGTTCCCTAAATTACCTCTACTTCTCCAGGGCCAATATATATTGTTATATATTTTATATGTATTTAACACATATTTTTATTAATATTTCCTTATCTTGATTTTTTTCAAAACCACTCTTTTTCCGCTACTATCTGGTATCTTGGATGTCCATTCACATTTAAGAACAAAGGTCTGGGTTTATTATTCTAGATAACTGATTGAGGTTGCCTCTGTACTATTTTTAGGTGTCTTCCCCTGAGTGGGAAGAATGACCACAAACTATGTAATCATGGGCTGGGGGGTCTTTAAGTGTTGAGTGGACAGGAAGGAACTAGAGTGAGGACAGTGGTAGAAGTCTCAGTTTTCTCCAAACCGTTTAAGTTCTGCAGAGCACTGCTTGCCAAACTCTTTTACATCATCAAATATATGAGGGGGGGGGAATTTATTGGGGTACTTGGACTGCTTTCAGCCAGAGAAGATCCACCAGCAGGTCTAGCTGCTCTGCAGCCCTCAGGCCTCCGAGCTGCTGTACATATGGAGGTACGGGAGGATGCACCTTCTGCGTTACATTGACCAACCTTCAAACCATCACTTCAGTTTTCTGCAGTCCATGATTGCCAGCTGGGGCCCAAACATCTTTTTCATTTCCCATACGCCCACCAGTCAGCTACTTACTCCATACTGTCTCCTTCAGTTCTCTGTGTTCTATCTTCCAGAAATTTGTTAAACTCTCATCTTCTTATGACCTCTGCCTCTCTTTCTCCTGGTTGTTATGAATTTCTAGCCCAACCACTTTGCTGTGATCTCGATGGAATTACAGAAGGAGGGCAGGTAAATAAATATGCTTGATTTGCCCTCTTGAAATCCTGGACCCAGGTACACTAGATTGCAGACAACCAGAATAACTCTTCCTATTCTGCTTTCTCCATGTTTTGCTTCTTTTTAAGAAAGATATTATCCTTTAGTTAACAAAGACTTAAATCATGAAATTATCCTTACTTCCTCCTTAACTTTGATCCCGACATCTAGTCAGCTGTTGAATACTATTATACCCTGGCAAGAAGTCTAAAACCTGTCTCCCGTTTAACATTCCCATTGCTCATGCAGAAAGTGTAGATTGATAAGAGGCTAATTACAAACTTAGTACAAACTATGCGAGGTGTGGATGTGTTAACTAACCTTATTGCAAAAATCATTTTGCAATGTATACATATATCAAATCATCTTAAAATTACACAAAAGCTATATGTCAATTATATGTCAAGCTAGGGGCAGAAAAGAACTTAGTAGTTCTGACCCTCATAGACCCACCCGCACCACAGTGACAGCTCCCAAGTGTTCTTCTCTCCTATAACTTCCTCTTTCTGATTCATCCCACCCATTGTTCACCTTTCCTAGTAATTCCCCCAGGGTATGGTTCTTATCATTCACCATATGTATCAACCACCAGGACATGAAGCCCTGGAAGTACTTCTGAGAACTTCAGGGGAGGTCTTTTTTAAGCTCCACCCTCTCCCCAACCATTCCTGGTTAAGAAATAAAAGTTGCTGCATAAGTAAATAGTATGAAAGTATGGGAAAAAAAAAACAAAAAAACAAGCAACATAGGGAATCCCTGGAAAGAATAAAGTGCAAGCTTCTCAGCTTGGCATTAAAGCTCTTCCATGTCCAGGCCTCATTCCACATTTCTGCCCTTACCTCTCACTCCTCCTTATGCTCTTTGGATTATATCCAAGCTAAACTACTTTCTAGGCCTTAATTTGTGCTGCAATTTCCTACTCCTGTGCCCTTGGTTTTCCTACTTAAAAAGCATGTTCCCCTCATGGAGGGAAGGTGTTGTCAAAATTTCTTCCACCTTGCAAGGACCAACTGAAATGCCTGCCCTCTCCTGAAATATTCCTTAATCCTCCCAGCTAAAAGTAATTTCTCTTCCCCTGTTTTATCTTCATACTTGGTACACACTTCTCTTACTTATAACACTTGTCATATTCTGACTTAGTCAATAGCCATTTGTGTGCATGTATTTTCTCCTGTATAATAGACCAGAAGTTGCTTGAGGACAGAAGTCATCATTGTTAATTTTTTTACTTTCTTAAAACACTTAGCACAGCATCTCTTATGAAGAGCCAATGCTCAACAAATGTACTGTGAGTGGAGGTAGATAAACCTGGTGAGAAATGACCACTGTAACCCTCAATAACTTTTCATTGCTCAAATTTATTACCTTTACATTCCAAGGTCTCCACAATGTATCTCCAACTTACCTTCTCCTGTTCTTCTCCTACAGGAATCTTGATTCAAGCTAAAAGATTCTATTCACAGACTACCAAGCTGGTCAGCATGTTTGTGTCCATCCTGTCTACCACATTTATGATCTTTATGAATAGGTTCAAGTGTTTCCCTATAAACCTATTTGGTACCATTCAACCCACAATGCTCTTTCCATCTGCGGATCTCATTTGGCTATGTTCCCATCAACTGTAATTTTTTTTCCTGTTACTTAAATTTAATAATATTAAATACCTTCCCTAGCTAAATGTTTCTTTTTATTTGCCACAGTACTTTGCATATGACAGGACTTAGGAAATATTTGATTTATTGAAGTTTTTATCATTCATTTAACCAGAGTAATATCATTCTAATATAGCCAACAATGTTAATTACATTATTTTAAATTATGATTTAGTATTTTCAACTATAATTATTAGCATAAACTATATTAATGAAGAACATTACACAAATATATTTGCTAATTGATTATTTTAATATATTTAAAATAAGTCTTTTAGGGGTGCCCGGGTGCCTCAGTCAGTTAAGTGACTGCCTTTGGCTCAGGTCATGATCCTAGGGTCCTGGGATCAAGCCCCTGTCTGGGCTCCCTGCTCAGCGTGGAGCCTGCTTCTCCCTCTCCCTCTCTCCCTCCCCCTCCTCATTCCCCTCATGCTCTCGCTCTCTCTCAAATAAATAAAATCTTTAAAAAAAAAGTCTTTTAAAAATAGGTTAGGGGCACCTGGGCGGCTCATTCGTTAAGCGTCTGCCTTCGGCTCAGGTCATGATCCCAGGATCCTGGGATCAAGCCCCGCATCGGGCTCTCTGCTGGGCAGGAAGCCTGCTTCTCCCTCTCCCACAGCCCCTGCTTGTGTTCCTGCTCTCGCTATGTCTCTCTCTGTCAAATAAATAAATAAAATATTTTTTAAAAAAATTAAATTAAATAGGTTATATTATATATCATGTTTATACTATATATGTGCTTTGTATATATGCCATAATTCATTCCAGATATATATAAATTATTATCAACTTCAAATCAGTAGGCTATTATACAATTAAAGTTTGTTTGTAAAATAAATAACAGAGAAATCTTTTCTCAATATATTCCTATAAATTTTTATGGAAATAATTTTAAAGCTAATCTGAATTCATTCCAGCAGAAAGATTCCATACAGAGGAACAAAACTGCACTACAAAATCAAGATACAAGTATGTTGCTACATACTTTCAGGATACTCAGGAGTCATGTCACCTCATCAAAAACAAGCTACTTATTCTTGTTTATTTATTTTCCAGAATTGTACTTCTATCTTACAAATGTATTTCTACTTTGTCTTAACTATCTTTCTTTTATAACATCCTATCATATTGTGTAAGTTAGAAATCCTTTTAAAAATTACTTGAACTATGTTCTAATAAAATATAAATATGCAAATGGATTATTAATACAAAGACAGAAAAAGTCACATAGTAGGGAGACAGTTTTGTAGAGAATTAATGTACTAGAAAACCTACCCTAAGGATAGGATACCATTAGATTCCAAAGGAAACTTTCAACAGCAGCCAGAAAGAAAAAGTGTATGTTATGTAGTTTTCATCATGTGATACAGTTATTTTTCTTATAGAAGTATCATTTTCACTGAAGTATCATTTTCATAGAAGTATTAGGTTCCTCAGTGAATCCTAGAAGAATGATGGCATCATGTAAGAAAAAAAAATCTGAAAGAAAATTTGATTTGGAAGGTTAACAGCAGGGTCATTTCAAACAAGTCAAGTATAATGAAGGGCAAGCAGAAGCACACAGTATGGGAAATCTCTGGACTCTATGAGATTTACAATATCTTATTTTCACTTCTTTTTTCCTTCCAGAGTATATGTGACTCACTGACTTATCTCCACAGGGAGAATGTGAGAGACCAGACCCTGAAGACAGGATCCTTGATGTTTCTGAACTTAGGATTCCTATTAGAAAAACTGTGAGCTAAAATTAAAGTGCAGTATTTTTTTTTTTTTTTTGTACAAACACAGGTAGTCCAATTATACTACAGAAATACAGGCTTTCTGAAATATAGTCCATATTCACTACTGCATCAAGCAGCACAGAAATAAGACAGAGACTGCCCGTGCATTTGAAGTTGCCCCCTGACCTTGCAACATTGAGAGGTGAACAGCTACCTACAGCCCCTCTGGGCAGCAGGGGGGCACTGCTTCCCAACCAAAATCCACCCCCTCCCCTCCCCTCCTATGCTTTCCACTCCCAGGCAAGACAGCTTCCTTCAGCTGAATATAAACCCAAAATCTAATCCACAGGTCAGAGAGGTTGGCCAAAATTTCCCTTTGGAAAGAAAAAAAATAATAACAAGGAGGCAGAAAGAAAAATAATAGCTCTGTTACTGCCCCAGACAATGTTCTCGAGCAAAGAAACTGACTCACAGCCGAACAACTTCCTGCATGAAATTTTTCCACAAGATAGCAGTGATGCCACAGAATCAAAAAAAAGAAAGAAAGGAAGAAAGAAAAAAGGAAAGAAAGAAAAGAAAAGGAAGGAAGAAAGAAGGAAAATCTATGTCTTGGGGTTCCACAACTCCATCTCTTCTGCCTAACATCTCTGTGAACCTGACGACTCATCATTTTACTGTCATATCTAATGTCTTAATCACTTTGTTGAAAGAGGATATGGAGGGCAGAGCCTTGCCTGAAATGATGATTTCCCAAATAGCTTCACCAGAACATAACCAATATTCTCAATGCAAACAGATGGGCTCATCCACACTGCCCTGGGGTGAGAAGAACAATCTACAGAAGGAAAGTTACTGTGTTGGGTCCTCAGATCTTGTGCAGGCAGCATCTCATAAATACGTTAATGCTGAAGTCACTATGTAGGCTGAGAAAAAGCAAGAAAAAATAGTCAAAATGACCCCAAAACATCATGACTGATAAACGGAGGAGATAATAAGAAAACATCCAATAGGCACGCAAGCACATTTAGACAGCATCAGTTAGGTTGAAAGGCTCCAGCTGGAAAAGGTCAGAGGTTAAGAGCCCTCAATTTAGTAACACTGGGTGTGCGGGACCAAAGGGATCTTCCAAGACAAGGGGGTCCGTGCTCAGCTTGGCAGACCACAGGAGCTTTGAGGAAACCATCAGGGAGACTCAGAAGGAGTTCAGGGAAGGAGGCTGGCTTGGGGGTGACCACACACTCAGACCCAGGAGGACAGGAATGAGACCTGGCGCAGAAGTCCGAGATGAAGCCAAAGTGAGTCAAAGTCTGGAGCATAGCGTGGATTAGGTGAAGAGAGAGCTACCATTGAATGAGAAAAGAATTTGAAAGATAAATGTGGTCAGAGAGGCAGATAACTTTTGTAAGAGCATTCCAGAATGAGCAGATGAGAAAAGCAGTTTGAATAAGGAGGGAAATATCTGTTTATTTCCATGGGCAATTGTAAGCTTAAAAGGCAACGTTGGAGCTTTTTAGCCTTAAATAGACAAATGGTATACTATTTTCTAGTCAACCACCAAATGTAACCTGGTATCTGGAATACAATTCAGCATGCAATTCCCAGAATAAATTATGTCGACCTGGCTGTATTTTTCCAGCCTTAAGAAAGGCTGTGTGTGTTGGTCCCGCCAGAAGGGCACGGAAAGTTTTACCAACTCTCAGCCTCCTGCTTCTCCCTCACTGCCCAGTGTTAGATGACATCTCTGGCGGTCCCCAACATGTATCCTAAAGCTCCAGCACTGGGGCTCATCACTCTACCCCCCCCACACAAGTCGGCCTTCCCACAGACAGGATTCTGTCAGGTCTGGCTCTCTTCCTGGGAAGCCAATGGTGCATGACTAGTTTTCTTAGCACCTGATGGAAACTACACCATCCCAAAGGACAAACGCAAATGGGAAGGAATCACATGTACAGGCTTTACACACTTGACACCATATCAAACATAGAAAATATCGCCCAGTTTCATCATTTTCCTTGAGTTTCATGCTATTATATACCTCAATTCTATTTGAAGAAAACATATTAATAAAAAATGTCCTACTTCAAAAACCAACAAATTACTTTGATGCTACTTCAAATTCTGTGTTTTTAGTTCTCCCACATTTTTGCCTTGATCCCTGGATAAGAAACCAATATATCAGAGTGAATACCTAGTTTACGTTTATCATTGTTATCTTTATGAGAAGATGTTAACCTTTCCCCTTTGAGATAGCAGAATCAGTCATCCTCAGATCAAACAAAAGGAACTAAGAAACATCTGAGACACAGAAGGTTCATCTCTGTGATGTTGGTTTTTGGTGGCCCTATCCAGCTTTGCAAAACTAACCCACCCCCCCCCCCCCCACCCCCCAGGCATTCAGAAATTATTTTATTTGCTCTTATTCATCAGCAAAGGAAAAGTAGCAAACCCCAGAGCCAATGATTATTCATCCCACTCTGTGATAACCCTGACCCTAGTAAAGCCAACATCTGGCTTGTGTTTGGGGTGGATAACGGCCAACCGAGGATCAGAAAACAACAGTTTCCCTGGTCAGATGTAAACCTTGCCCAGCATGTTGACTTTATAAACCACCCTGTAAGCTCAGTAAATTTAATTGGTAGATAGGGTTGTCTTTCCTTGGCTCACTTCCCACTGATTCATATTACCGCCATGAGCACACATATGATCAGACATATACTAACAAGGCTCTGTCTAGACAGGCAGAGAAGGTTTTTCTTCCCCACCCCCCCCCAGAATTAGGCATGAAAATATGCTACTTGTGAATAGGACAAATGTTTACATAAATCATACTGGGAAAATAAATACTGTTCTTAAATACTTCTAGTGGAGATACTCTAGAAAGAATTAGTTAGGTATGGGAGCTACCATATTAGTTTGTTCCCTATGTACTTCAAAGTTGTTTGAGCCAACAAGAGGGAAGGCAGCAGTGTGTTAAGAAATGTGAATAGCAGGACTATAAACCAGTGCTCCTGACAGGTTGATTCCATCTAGCTTTGCTTCAACCAACATTCAACCTCAATTTATGGTGGTGAGGAGGAATTAAGCATGGTTAATAGTGTTGTAAATGACCCTGGCCACTCCTACAATGTGGTATGAAAAATTATAAAAGGCACTTTTAAAAATTACTTTGAAAATCTCAAGTGAGGTGTATCATGCAGAAAAATCTGTTATTCCAAATCTAAGATTCTTAATGTTTTCCTAAGAGAATTTTTTAAAAGCACCACTTCAAATAAACAAAAACAAAACAAACAAAACTTTAAATAAATCCTAACACAGAGGGGAACCCTCCTACACTGTTGGTGGGAATGCAAGCTGGTGCAACCACTCTGGAAAACAGTATGGAGGTTCCTCAAAAAGTTGAAAATAGAGCTACCATACGATCCAGCAATTGCACTACTGGGTATTTACCCCAAAGATACAAATGTAGGGATCCGAAGGGGTACGTGCACCCCGATGTTTATAGCGGCAATGTCCACAATAGCCAAACTGTGGAAAGAGCCAAGATGTCCATCAACAGATGAATGGATAAAGAATTGTGGTATATATATACAATGGAATATTATGCAGCCATCAAAAGGAATGAGATCTTGCCATTTGCAATGATGTGGATGGAACTGGAGGGTGTTATGCTGAGTGAAATAAGTCAATCAGAGAAAGACATGTATCATATGACCTCAGTGATATGAGGAATTCTTAATCTCAGGAAACAAACTGAGGGTTGCTGGAGTGCGGGGTGGGGTGGGAGGGATGGGGTGGCTGGGTGATAGACACCAGGGAGGGTATGTGCTACGGTGAGTGCTGTGAATGGTGCAAGACTGTTGAATCACAGATCTGTACCTCTGAAACAAATAATGCAATATATGTTAAGGGGAAGAAAAAAAAAAGATAGCAGGAGGGGAAGAATGAAGGGGGGGAATCGGGGGGGGGAAACGAACCATGAGAGATGATGGATTCTGAAAAACAAACTGAGGGTTCTAGAGGGGAGGGGGGTGGGAGGATGGGTTTGCCTGGTGATGGGTATTAAAGAGGGCACATTCTGCATGGAGCACTGGGTGTTATGCACAAACAATGAATCATGGAACACTACATCAAAAACTAATGATGTAATGTATGGTGATTAACATAACAACTAAAAAATTTTTTAAAAAATCCTAACACAGAAATAAAACTACAACCTAACTTTCCCCTAACCACACAGCCCACTCACAACTTTACCCAATGCCTTTTTAATATTTTCTTATACTGAGCAAACTTATGAAACTAAATCTGCTAGAGAAGACCAAACTCATAAGGTTTCCTATAAGTAACCCAATATCACCCTTAATTATTATATTATGAATCCATTTATTATCACAAGTAATCAAACCAAATCAATAGCACATTTTCAAAACTCTCCTAAGCAAGAACAGAGGATACAAAAGTCTTATAAAATGTAACCTCTACCCTCAAGGAGCTTCTAATCAGATTATCTACTCCAATTTAATTCTTAAAATAAATATTCTAGAAAACCGAAGTCCAACAGATAACTTTGTGAGATCAAAAAAGGAAGATTTTCATCAGCTGGATGGACAGTAACAACATACATTCCTCTTTTGAAGAGAGGAGCTTCTGCCTGACTCTAACATAAGGTTCCATTGGGGTTGCCAATTACAATATCCATTCCTTCCTGACTCAAACACATGTGACTCAAACTGGGTCAATCATAGCTCTGCCCTTCGATGTCTTTTATATGGAACTAAAAGGACCAACCATAGTCCTGCCCTTCCCATAGTTTGGTTACATTTGTCAATAAATCACCTCCTGGGTAAGCTAGTTGGAGGTGGGCTTCTGTCACTTGGAACACAAACAAGTCTTAGCTACACCATCAGTTGTTCTCTATCTCCAGAGCACCTAACAACAGAAGTGGTCTTGGACTTCAGCAAGAGTTACCTGATGAATAAGACTACTATTTTATGTATAAATTTTGACTGTAAAGGAGCTCAAATGCTAAACTTGCTATAAAGTATGTATGTGGAACCTATCCTGATCTTAAATTATCTTGGACAACTGTCTTGAATAACTTAACACCCAGACACAGGGTGTTACCTGTGTCACCTACACTGGGTGAAAACTATTTGTTCTACAAAGTTTGGACCAGTTGTAATGATACAAAGACCACCTACCCCCTTCAGCAATGCAAATTCCTCTTTCTGCCTTCTCATTTCAAATGCCTTCCACTTACTGTCATCCTGCTACTTCTACACCTCCATGCATAAAATGCATTCCGGTGTTACCCATACATACTCTGCCTTTTCACAGCAACCTAGTTAAACAGCTTTTCCCTCCTGGGCATCAACACCAGCTGGACTCCCACCCATTCCTTCTTAGGTTCCTCCCAACTCAGAATGCCTGGTGCCACCATAAGGACCACACTTTGAGAACCATTAGACAATAGGACTTCTAATATTCCTAGCAACATTATTATCTCTACAAAATAGGACATTTTTTTTTTCTCTCTGCATGTTCTGTGTCTTTTTTGGCAATGAAAGGGACAGATACTGGAAGTTCTCTCCCCTTCCCATTTTACAGTTACATAAAACAAAAAAAATGTTCAGTACATGAATATCAACCAAGAATACTGTTTTTTCAGCTGCTTTTCCTTAACCTTGGGATTCCTGGATTGAAATGGGGGGGAAGGGAGAATAATTAGATATGATGCTTGAGAAATTGATTCCTAATAGTTTGTGAGGTTGAGGGTATTCGTCATTTCACCCACTAGTCAAGTGTTTCTTCATGGTTTGCTCCACAAAGAAAAGGGTTCTTGGGAGGCAAATCTGTTTGAAATTATTCGGCTCAAACACTGACACTGTGAAATTAGAAAGAAAGAGGTCAAATAACCTTATGGCAAAAGTATCAGTGGATTTCCAGAGTAAAGTGTGCTCTAGCATCATGTAGAGGTTTTAAGATGGCAACAGACTCTAAAGAGACAAAAAGAATTTTAAAAAATAATAAATAAACTGGATTTTCCTTACAGTAGAAAATATCCAAGACCCACCTACACCATTCTCTCTCTATCTTTTATTTTATTTTATTTTATTTTGCCTTGACCTTCAGCTGCTAACACAGCATTGAAATTACTACAGACACAGTGGAGTTTGGAATCTCCATTAATATTTACATAGTTTGCCACCCAGGCTATGACCCACCTGATGCTACAGACAGATAAATTCATCTGTCTCCACTGAGGCCTGAGAAGTCTTATTTCACTGGAGAATAAGCATAATTTCTGTACATACGTGATATGATTATCATGTCTAGTTTATTAGTCTGCCTATCTCTTGAGGCTATTTCATAGTAAAAATGTATTCAATAAAACTTTGGAATGACCAAGATTATGTAGCTTTCTCCAAAAGTCTTATTTCCTTCATAACTGTTAATATCACTAAAGTGCAAGTAGGCACAAGACCAACAGGGAACAAGTAACCATTCTGCAAATGTGCATGAAACATAGGCCCACCCTCTAAATGAGGAATGCACTCAACAGCAGCTAAATGCAGAAATGCGTTTCCTTCCAGTAGCTCTCCATTCCAACAACAAGTTATTTTGTCCTTCATTGAAAAAAAAATAAGTTGAAAACATTTGCTTTGATCACTTTGCTTAAAAATAAACAAATTGGAATCCACCTTAGTTTTACGGAACAAAGTCTGCAAGGAAGTTCAACCACATGATTTCTAAGGTGCCTTCCAGATCTAAAGTTCAAAATAACATGCAGTGAAATGATAAATCTCTGTGTGGTATAGATGGGTACCAGGGGAAGTCAGGAAAGGTAAGAAAAGGATGGCAAAGTGTTGCCAAATGTGTAGACGTTGGAGCTGCTTACAAATATTTTGTTTTTTCTTCTGGCACAAGGGAGGCTTGCATATACCCTCTCCTTGAAGTTAGGTGTAGTCAGGTGGCCAGTTTTGACCAAAATGTCTTAAGCAAATGTGACATATGTTACTTCTGGGCTAGAGCATTGAATTGCCAGTGTTTGCTGTCCTTGTGCCCTCTTCCTCTAGCACCACAACCAGCCACATTCCAGAGAGATGAACAGCTGCCAATCTGGATCCTGGAGTGAAGACGCCAGGGACTGGAGCCCCTGCACTAATGAGGGATGACATGTAGTACCAGAAGAAATCAACCTTTGTTCTTTTAAGCTGCTGAGACTTGGGAGTTGGTCCTGCAGCATAACCCCAGCTCTCCTAACGGAGAAATCAGGGAGAGCTTGGGAGGGAAGGTGAGAAATGGTTAGAGAATAGAAGCAAGTGAGAAGAAAGGAATTGAGAGATTCCAGAAATGGGATCTAGTCCAGAGACTCTCAACAGATTCAATAAATAAGAATATCCAGGGGTGGGGCTCAGGTATCATAAATTCTCTTTTTTTAGAATTTTTATCATTTTACTTTTTATTCTTTTACTTTTTTAATTGAAGTACACTTGACATATATTACATTAGTTCAGGTATACACCTTAATGATTCAATATTTGTATAAATTGGGAAATGATTACCACAAGTCTGGTTAACATCTGTCACCATACAAAGTTACACATTTTTTTCTTATAACAACAACTTTTAAGATATACTCTTAGCAACTTTCAAATATGCAATACAGCAATATTTTTTAAAAGATTCATTCATTCATTCATTCATTTATTTGGGGGAAGCAGGAGGAGGGGCTGAGGGAGAGAGAGAGACTCTCAAGCAGACTCCCTGCTGAGCACAGAACCTGATGCAGGGCTCAATCCTAGGACCCTAAGATCACAGCCTAAACCGAAATCAAGAGTTAGATGCTCAACTGACTGAGCCACCCAGGCAGCCCTGCAATTCAGCATTATTAACTATAATCACCATGCTGTACATAATACCCCAGGACTTACTTATTTTATAACTGGAAGTTTGTACCCTTTGACTCCCTTTACCCATTTCCCCACCACCACCACCACTTCTGGCAACACCAATCTGTTCTGTTATCTATGAGCATGTTTTCTTATTGTTGTGAGGGTTTTTCAGATTCTACATATAAGTGAGATCATTTGGTATTTGTCTTTCTCTGACTTATTTCACTTAGCATAATGTCCCCACGGTCCATCCATGTTGTCTCAAATGGTAAAATTTCAAGCTCTTTATGGATGAATAATATCCCATTATATATGTATATATATATATATATATATATATATATATATACCACATCTTCTTTATCCATTCATCCACTGATGGATACTTAGGTTGTTTCCGTATCTTGGCTGTGGTAAATAATGTCGCTATGAACACAAAGGTGATATAACTTTTTGAGTTAGTGTTTTTGTTTTCTTCAGATACATACCCAAAAGTGGAATTGCTGAGTCATATAGTAGTTCTATTTTTACTTTTTTGAGGATCCTCCATACTGTTTTCTATAGTGGCTGCACCAATTTACTTTCCCACCAACAGTGCACAAGGGTTCCCTTTTCTCTACAACACTTGTTATTTATTGTCTTTTTGATAATAGCCATTCTAAAAGGTGTGAAATGATATCTCATTGTGGTTTTTCCATCCTAAATATTTTATTTTTAAGTAATCTCCACACCCAACCTAGGACCTGAACTCATAGTACTGAGGCCAAGAGGTGCATGCTCCACCAACTGAGCCAGCCAGGTGCCCCTCTTTGTGGTTTTGACTTGCATTTCCTTGATGATGAGTGATGATGAGCATTTTTTTCATGTATCTATTGGCCAACTATATGTTTTTTTGGAAAAATGTCTATTCAGATCCTCTGCCCATTTTTATTCATTTTTTTTTTTTTTTTTTGCTATTGAGTTGTATGAATTCTTTGTATAGTTTGGACATTAACCCCTTATCATATATATGATTTACAAATATTTTCTCCCAGGTGATACTAAAGTACATCCAGGGTTGAAAACTACTGGTCTAAATGGTAGGGCAGGCGAGAATTCTACCACTGAACCACCCATGCTAAATGGTAGGGATGAGAGTAGAATAAGAGTGAAAGGATATGAATAAGGCACAAAGACCTTTTGCAATTTCTGTACATTTCATAAGTCCCAGATAGGGTTTCCAGATAACTTCAAAAAAGACAGAAAATATACTTGTTAAAATTTTGTACAACCAAAAGAAAAAAAATTGCATGATGTTCAGTTAAGAGGTTGTAATTGTCATTTCCCTTTTACCACGTGTACCCTATAGATCACGTGTCAGTTTTTCAAAAACCTGAATCTTTTTTTTTCAAAGAAAAAGGAATATTTAAAACCCCACAGAAAGTTCCCCCCCAAGTGACTCAAATGTCAGTCTATCAGGTTCACATGTCCATTCATTATCCACAGCACTAAGAAAACTATTACTAATGATATTAATAACTAATATTTATTGAGCATTTACTATGAGCAAGGCATTGTGCTGAGTAACTTGTGATTATAACCTCACTTAGTCCCCACAATAACCCTGTCAGAGATTTCTACCATTACTCACATTTTGCAGAGGAGGAAACGGAAATTCACAGAGATGAAGTAAATTCACAAAAAATACACAATATCAAAAGAGTAGATCATGAAGAGGAAGTTTTTTGGAGTTCCATACCTGCTATATTGACTACACCAAACTGAGTCACCAAAATTTCTTTCCACCCCATCATTTTACTAAATAACTATAACAGAATGGAAAAATAATTTTAATTTGAAACAGAAGGTATTTGAAGGAGAAAAACAAATCTACTTATCAAGAAATGTTATTTCTTTGTGGGAAATAAATATGTCCAAAGCATCGCCATTGTTATAAAAAGAATTTGCAGAGAGGGAAAGAGATTTTTCAACCACACCCCACATGCCCACTCCTGCATCCGTATTCAGTGACAACACAGTAATTTGTATTACTTCACAATTAGCCCAACTCAGAGTCAGCTGTTGTTCACAACTTAGTAAAGCAGAAGCCAATTACACAGGCAATATTAACCAGTTCTTCTGCAGTGCAAAAGCAGCTTCCAAATTGAAAATTTTGTAGTCAGGGGCGCCTAGGTGGCTCAGTCAGTTAAGCATCTGCCTTTGGCTCAGGTCATGATCCCAGGATCCTGGAATCGAGTCCCGCGCAGTCGTCTTTGTCATTGTCATCATCATCATCATCCTCGTCATTATCATCATCGTCGTCATCGTCATTGTCATCATCGTGTCCTCATCGTAGGGCTCCCTGCTCAGTGGGGAGTCTGCTTCTCCCTCTCCCTCTGCCTCTCCCCCTGCTTGTGCTCTCTTTCTCACTCTCTCAAATAAATAAATAAAATCTTTCTTTAAAAAGGAAAGAAAGAAAATTTTGTAGTCAGGTAATATTTACATTTTTGGAATATTTGGAATTTAAATAAAATTTGGAAATTCTTGATTAAAAGTGGTTATTCTCTTTGGGAGTAAACTGTTAAACAGCACTTTTATTAAAAGAGCATTTGATAAAATATAGCACATATATCTACTATGCCTATAGAGCCATACACTTCTTGGCTGATAAGTCTTGTAAGAAGTCAGAATGTTGCCAATGGTCTTGCCATACAGAACTCCATAGAGGTATCAGAATTGACATGCCAGTAAAAATCACATTACTTTTTCCAAGGAGTGAACAGGCACAGTAGTGAATAACATAGGCCTAGAGGATGAGAGAGAACACTCACAAACAAGTCAGTGATAGTACTGATTAACTTCAAAAAATTCACAGGTCTGGCACCAAATTTTAATGAATATGTGTATAATCCATAACATCCAGGAGACCTAAGTGGTCCAAGCTTAGAGTAACATTACATTCGAGAAAATAAATTCCAAATACCAAAAGTAATTTTAAAAGTAATTCAAATCATTTATTTGTATTTCTGGAAGACTCCATTCATAAAATGCAATGATAAATTTTAAATCTTATTTCTTCTCTTTTCCAATTCTCTAGGGTCCAGGACTATTCCCAGAGTAAGCACCACTAAATTTTCCAAAACTCTCTACTGAAACACAGCCATGAATGGTGGGTTGCATTATTTATCTACTTTCTCCTTTCTGACTCTTACTCCATGGGCAGAGTATACTTCCCCATGCCATTCCTATTGGCCGTGGCCATATGACTTGCTTTGACCAATGGAATGAGAGCAGATATAATGTATCCCACATGTCACAACCAAGCAGAGGCTTTAAATGTACTCGTATGGTTTGACTTGGTCTCTTGTGCTCACTTCTGCTTGCCCTCTGCCATGAGAAGAGAAAGCCCCAAGTAGCCCTGAAATGAGAGACACAATGGAGCACACAGGAACTTGACCCCAAGGCTAGAACACAGCATCAAAGCTGACCACAAACCTGCACATGAGAAATTAATGTTTGGTTTTGTAGGACACTGAGATTTGGTATTGTTTGTTATACAACATATTGCAGCAAAAGCTAACACACAATGTGACTTTTCTCCTTTCCTCGTTTCCTCTCTCTCTATCCCCAGCAAGCAAGCACCTGGTCTTTTTAGGAAGGAATAGGAGAGAGAAATCGGAATGGGCAATTTAACTTGGGAAAAGGAAAAAGTATTACCTAGGTAATGGCTGGAAAATGACATCATACAACATCAAAGAGGGCAGCCTCTAAGGCTGAAACATAAAATCAACATGGCCATCAGTGAGCCCTGCAGTCAGGAAAGAAAGAAGCACAGTCAATATCACCTAATGTCCACTTGGAGGACTATAATCATCTCAAATAAAAATATAACCCACCTTGAGGTGCCTGGGTGGCTCAGTCGGTTAAACATCTGACTTCGGCTCAGGTTATGATCTCAGGGTCCTGGGATTGGTCAGGCTCCACTCTCAGCGGGGAGCCTGCTTGTCCCTCTCCCTCTTCCTTTGCCCCTCCCCCCACCCCTGCTTGTGTTCCCTCTCTCTCCTTCAAAAAAATAAATAAAATCTTAAAAAATAATAATAACCCACCTTAGTTTACTTTCTTACAAGGAAGAAGGGACATTTGGGGCCTGGTATGAGGCATTACACTGGTAGGAACATAATTATGCCAGAGTTGTCTCTCTCTAATGTCCATACCTACTTGATTGTAGTCTAGTCTGTATTAGCCTGAGAACCCTCTGTGCCCGTGGTCATGGCCTTCAAAAGAAATATTGATATTATCTCTCATATGAAACTAAATACATAATTTCGAGATTGTTGTTTATCAATTAGGCCAATACATTTGTCACACCAATTGCCTTTGTGCTTCCATTCTGGCTGTGTGGCAGACCAAGGACGAATAGAGGCTTTGTCCCGTGAGTGGTCTAGTTTTCCACACATGTGATCCTTTGGTAAACAGTATGTGATGTTGGTAATTATGTCTTTAACTGAATTACAAATTAGAATGTCCTTAGAAATGACTGGAAGCTGGGAGCATCTCTGCCTCCAGACAGATGGAGGATCAAAAAACTTGATGAGCAAAGTACCCACTTAAATAAAGATCCACGGCATCCATGCTGATCAGAAGTCGAGATGAGTTCGGACAACAGACTGTCCCTTTGATCAGATTCAACATTACTAAGACTGACTTTCTCTCAGGTTCCTAAAGGTCAGAATCAATATAGGCCCAGGGTAAAGAACTTTCACTGTTGTTGCTTAAACTGCTCTGTCTTAGGAAAGTACAAAATCCTCTCGAGGCTTTTCTTTAATAGTGTTCACCATGTTAATGGCACCAAAGAACTCAAAGCAATAAAAAAAAAAAATTAAACCATGTGTCATTTTTCAGGTACCATGTCCCCCTGCTGCTGTCTCAAGGAGCCCAGGGTAAATGCTTTTGCTTTGTTTTTTCTTAGCCCTTTCTTATTCAAAATACCATGCTTTTCTAACAAATTAATATAACAAGTCATTTTTCACCCATTTAAAATTACCAATATAGGACAACCCTTTGTAAACAGCTGATAAGGCAATTGTAAGGAATGGGATGAATTCTAACATTTATGCCCTGCCTGAATGATTAAGATTTATAACTGTAAACCTGCAAGTCTCTGACTTATGTATGCAAATGTGGGGCCAATTAGTGATTCACCTGCAACTACTCATTAAAGGGCCCAGGGTGATGGATCGCCACCAAGACTGCAGACTGGGGCCTGGCCATCCAGCAACATCTATTCCCACACACAGGATGGCCCAAGGAGAGAATATCTGAAGATTAGCTCCCTAAAGAGCCATCAGAATTTTATATCTACTAATTTGGAAGGAAAAAAAATAAGTTGTGTGGGAAAACGTAATTATAATGCAGCTAGAAAATAAAAACAGGCAAAGCAAACCAAGCATTGTTGCATCATTAAAGGAGAAAATAACCCTTCTGGGTAATTTTCCCATGGAATTCAGAACAGAACAAAAAAATTGGAAAAAGGTTTGGAAGAAACCACATGTGATTCTTTCCCCTCCAATTACAACAAATTTCCACAGTTTTCAACTCAGCAAAATGCCTGAACCAAAGCTTGGCAAATAGCAGAGAAAAAAGTTGTTAATAAAATAAAAAATTTGAGACCAAGACTTCCAGACAGCTAGACTGAGTAGGTTCTCATATTACTTAAAATAAGTTTGCAGATATTTATTCAATTTCTGACTTCCAGTTTCAGCTGAAACAATCTACTTAAAATTCATATTCAGATGGACAAACAAACAAAAATGCCCTGCTTCTCAGAGTCCACAAGCAAGCAAGTATCTATACACCTCCAGTTCCCTCTGATATCAAGGGCTAAGATATCCCTTCCTTTTGTCACCCCTTGGCTCAGTCACAGACATATATTAGCAAATCATTGCTGTGGCCACAGTGCTTTATGATCTACCATCCTTTAAAGCCAAACCTCTTCATAATTCTCATGTCTCAACCCAAAGCACAACCACGGTATCGGCTATTTGGACCAAGGGCCAGGCCTGTGGCCACACAGACCTCACCTTCACAGGGGTGCTAAATGCAGGGTCTTATTTGGTCAGAAGCATTTATTCCAGGCAGGCCTCGTACGCTTGGGAAGTACCAGGGTTCCTACTGAATGGCTTCCTGCATATGGAATCCCAGAGGTATCAAGAGCTTAATGAAGTGTCATATAAAAAGTACTCCTTAATGAAGTGACCTCAGAGGAGAAAGACCAGGTGGGCAATGTCAGTGCGCTACTGGCAGAAAAATCTAGTAGAAGCTCATTAGGTTTACCTCATCAGTAAATATCACTGTCTTGGAGAAAGAATAACCCTTAGCCAAGGTATGTTGAAGCCTGGACTTCCAGCCTCGCAGCTACACCACTCTGAGTCTCCCATTGGCTCAGCTTTATTTACAGTCCCTTATGTTCAACTTGTATTCTATTTTAGTTTTACTCATTAAGTACCTATATTTACAGTAAAAAATATATCTTTACAGCAAAAATATATCTTCCTAGATTAAATGTATTTAAATATTTGCTGAGTGCCTACTATGTGTCAGCTGTTTCTTGCTGCATTATTCTCCGTGAATCTTTCCACCAACGCAATGAGACTGTGCCGTGTTCTCAGTCATTAAATTTTCAAGTAGTAGAGCAAGCATTCAAGCTCCAAACTCCGCTCTTTCCATCCACTGCAGCTCCATCCACTATCTGGAGACCCATTTTCTCCCCTTGCTTTGTCTACTTTTTTTTTTTTGAATATGCTCCCTATGCTTTTTGAAATCATTTTTTTGTGGCTTTTACCCATTTATCCCTGCTTTCCTCATGCCTCTGTCGTTGCTCTTTCCCCGAGTTTTCTATACCTCTTTCTTTATACTCTTGATTCTTTGCCCATCCCCTTCCAATCACTTTCCCCTTGACACTGGGAACCCCAAATCCTCACATTATCAACAATATCAAGTAACGGTACACAGGCTGCCCATACTGTCTATCATCCCTAGCTACATTTAAAGAAACTGGACAGGGGAGAAGTTAGGCAACAAATCCAAGGACCTACTGGTAGTAGTAAGTAATTCTTACGGTGGTGTTATTTTTTACCTCTGAATTTTTCTCTCATGCTCCTTAACCAGAATCACTTAATTCAAGTCCACTTTTCATCCCCTGAATAGTTTGCCTGCCTATCTCCAACCTTACCTGTGCTGTCCTGTCCAACACTTTTCAACACAGGTGCTCTCTAGACTTGAATCCTTGAGGCCAGAGCCCTTGGTTTCTTGTCTTTGTTATCTCCAGCACTCGGCACTCAGTCGGAACTCCCTACATGATAATTAAACAAATGAATGGATACTGTTTGTTCCAGATTTCTTCACAGGTCCCAGCACATACTTAGCTATCCCTACCTACTTTAAGTCCTCCCTGACTGGAATGCTTCCCCTCAAGCCCACCATTCACATGGTTTATTTTACCTGCCTTTAAAGGATAAGCTCAAGTCTATTCTCTTCCATGGAGTATTGAGTAAACACTTCATTCTACCTGGATTTTTCTCATGCCTGGGCTCCTACAGGAATGACATCTACATAACCCAATTTAGAATTCAATTACATGCCATTCTCCTTCATTCATGTTAGTTTAGTCATAAGATCTTTTGGGAAAAGTGCCAATTCTTATGTTAAAATAATATCTGCATTGAACTAGAGCTTTGTAGCTTGCAAGGTACTTTTCTCACACAATATTATCTCTTTAATCTTCTCAGCAACCCCAAGAGACAGGTAGGTCTGCGCCTATCTAGTTTTGTGTGCCTCAGAGCCAGGGCTCTTCCTTCATCTGCCATTTGGTGATCAATACTAATACTCCTGAAAACAGACTGAAGAACTGATATATATACATTCAGTAGCAGTTCACGTTTTCTCTTTAGCCATACGCTTTTTGAAGGGTAGCAGAAATGCCACCCCGAAATCTGCCTCTTTGGCATAAGGATTATTTTGAGTTATAGACAGAGAAGCTCTGAAACAAAGTAAAAGCTACCCTTTTATAAGAGAAATTTACTTTAGAAAGGGGACCTGTACTGGAAAGAGAGCTATTACCAGAGATCACTTTTTCACCTGAGAGATTTATCTGTAAGGCAGGGCAATATTTGTTTTTGTCTTTTATTTGGTTATATTGAGATACAACTAACATATAACATTACATCAGTTTCAGGGATACCACGTAATGATTCAATACTTGTATATATTGTGAAATGATCACAGGATTACGTCTAGTTAACATAGTTACAATTTTTTTTTCCTTGTGATGAGAACTTTTAAAATCTACTCAGGGCAACCTCTGTTTACCAAACATTTTCTCTTCTCACTACAAATTGCCTTGTCTTTCCATGAATTGCCTTCCCCCCCCTTTGAAGCCCTAGACCCCTATCCCTTTCCTTAGCTCAGGATGGTATATAAGCCTCAATCTTCTGGCCACCTTTCAAGTATCATATCTTTTGGGGGTTCCTATATGTATGTAATTAAAATTATTTTTTAGCCTGCTAATCTTTAAAAAAAAAAAAACGGGGTGGAGGAATCTCAAGCAAGAACAATGAAGAGTAGACAGAAAATTATATTTCCTCCCCTACACTTTTGACATTCATGTCCTACTCCTTTCCTAATCTATATTTTTCTATCCTTCATTTAATCTTAATCCTCTATTTCCCCTTTATCCCTGTCACAACACATTAAGTTGCATAAGGGGTCCAGATTTCTTACACTTAGCTTTTAGGTCATAAATTCATTACACAGTTAGAATCTCAGGGTGACTAAGGCCACTAATATGTGTTCACTATTAAGTGGACTTAGCATTTGGTCACTTAGGTTGCCTTAGATTATCCTAGCACCACTTGAGGAAATTAAAGCTACTGGCACTTGTTCCATCATAAACTAATATGAATCAGGTTGATTATAACTCATTTCCAGGTGAATATATACTTCCCAACAGGCTGGGTGACAGAAGTTCAAAAGGAGCTCAAAACAGGTTCTTGTAAAAGCATTTCTGAAGTTGTTGTCTGGTGGCCTCTATTCAGGATCAATGACCAACAATGGTCTTGAATTTAAAGAGCCCTCTACTTGGACTGACTGAATACACACCAACATCCTCATGCTGTCAGTGGATTTTATTGTTTGGGACAATAGCTTTACATTTCAAACTTCTTTTCCTCTGATTATTTGCTAAGCATATGCTCTGACAAGAAATTTTGGCCTAATGGCACTTTTTATAACATGCATTTCTATGCATACTGTAACATACAATCACTATGTATACTGCTTGGTTTGACGACAAATTGGGGTGGCCTAAGAGAATAAAAGTTATGCAAGAATTTAGGTTTTTAAAAATGAAATCCTGAAACTATTCTGTATAGTGAATACATGTCATTATACATTTGTCAAAACCCATGGAATACACAATGCCAAAATTGAATCCTAATGTAAATTATAGACTTTGGGTGATAATGATCTATCAGTGTAGGTTCATCGATTATAACAAATGTACCACTCTAATAAAGGATGTTGATAGTGGGGGAATCTGTACCTATATGGAGATAAGGGCTATGTGAGAAATCTCTGTACCTTCCATTCAATTTTTCTGTGAATCTAAAACTTCTCTAAAAAGTAAACTCTATTAAAAAATGAAATCAAACTTCTCTTACTATACATACACATATGCACATGTTCTAGAAAAACTTGTTTTTGATAACATGTCAGAAATATTTATGCACCTTGATTGCAAACTGTTTTTACTTTGACATCATGACATTTCAATGAAAAGAAAACAATGAAAAGTATGCTCCAATAAAAAAGCCAAGAAATCCACTGAGAGAATTAAGTCTGATTCCCAATAACGGGGAAAACCTCAACAGAAATTCAGCCAGCATATGGTCAATTTTAAACTTAACAAATACATCTCAAGATTTACTAGATTGAAGAGATGAGTTGTAGGAATTGATACTCGCACAGCCTTTTCCAATCTTTGGCTGTAACCATCCTTTAGGAAAGAATGTTTTCTTTTATTTTCTGCTTTTGACCCATATGGGCCCAGGCTTACAACCTGTCAACAACCTCTTCATGCAACCAGCAAGTGAAAACCCTCTGTTGATAAACAGCTCACGCCCTTGTCTACAACATCAGAGCAGTTTCTTTCTCAGGTTCTCCACACGCATAAAGGACCAGGCTTTATCATGGGCAGTTCTAATAAAGTAGCTGCAACCAATTTATTAGAAAATAGCCAGACAACAACCTAGACGGAGTTGTTTCTCTGCTGATACTATATCTACTTCTCCCCCTGCACTGACTTTCTGAAGTTCCCAATGGTCTAATTTTTCAAGTCATTTGTCCACTTCCAACTAACCTTGGAAGAAGTTTCAAGTGATAAATATACAATGACTGAACGGAGTTTTTCCTAGCTTATTCATTCATACTGAATTAATTATTAATTTTTCAAACATGCTCTCCCTAGGGCCCCATTACTTATTCTTTCAGCTCCAGGTGGTCAAGAGCTCACATCTGTATTATCTTTGGAATTACAACAGTAAGAGGGAAAGCAGAATGGCCAGAAAGTAGAAGGAAACCTGCTATTCTCAGAAAAAGGTCAGAGGCCATCTTTTATCCTAAATACCCAAAGACAGTGAAAGGAAAAAAAGAGAAAGGAAAAAAAAAAGTATATATGCCATTAATCCATCACTATAAACACAGTAAAACTATCATAAGAAGGCTTGTTTGTTTTCTAAGGAAATTTCTTTGCCCATCAAATAAGAGTCAAGATTCTTCTTTTATTGGAGTGGTGGCAAGCCTTGCTCTTAGATTGGAAGATCATTTAGAATCTGTACTCATAATTATCCTGCTATTTTGCTCCTGTACATCTGAACAGAAAGAAAAAGCCCAGGGAATAAGAAGTACTTAGACAGCAAAGAATATTAAGCTCCTTTGATAGGAGCCCTGTAACACTTCTCTTTTCTTTCCATCACTAGCTCTTCATTTCAGGAGGAGTTGGAGATAAAAAGAGCTTGGGATTAATCAGAATATATGTCCCATATAATGCATTTCATGTGCTTCTAATGATTCCTACTAGATACTATTAGGGAAAGTAGTCATAGATGCTGTGACTTCAGTCTGTCAAAACCTTTCCCCCAATCCCTGGTGATTTGTGTGTTTGTTTGTTTGTTTGTTTTTTCCTAGGCCACATTCAACATTTACCCAATTAACTAAGTCTTTAAAACTTCCCCTACCCGCAAGGGGAAGGGAACGGGGGTATAAATGAAATAAAATTGACCATAATTTAATTACTGTTGAATCTGAGTGACGAATACAAGAGTTTATTATACTATTCTCTCAATTTGTGTATATATTTGAGACTTTCCCTAATAAATTTTCTGTAATAAAAGTTTAACTCTCCCTCATCTCAGTGAAGTGCAATATTTTAAATAAGGTCTAAAAAATATCTCCCAGAGGGCACCTGGGTGGCTGAGTCGGTTAAGTAACCAACTCTTGGTTTCAGCTCAGGTCATGATCTCAGGGTCCATCAAGCCCCACCTCCAGCTCCATGCTCAAAGGGGAGTGAGATTCTCTCCCTTTCCCTCTGCCCTCCCCCCCCACCCCACGTGGGCATGCAGGCTCTCTCTCTCAAATAAATAAATAAATCTTTTAAAAATATCTCCTAGAAAACACTATAGTATCATATTTATTCATAATTCTGTCCCTGAGCAATACAGCAGAGTCCTTCCTTGTCCCTTACTACAGGTAATTCAGTTTACACGATCTTTCCTCACTCCACTCTGCTCTTCTCTTGCACATAAAAAACATAATCAGCTATTTTGACTGGTGTGCTGTGAGTTATTAGTTCTACGCCTCCCAATATTGTGCGCACTTAGAAAGAGGCTAAGAAAAGCAAACCCTAAAAGAATGGCTTGCCAAGTGACAAATTAGTTAGGGAGATCATTTGTGGGCTGGTCTTCTATGGCCCCAAAGTAGTAGATGCTGTTGGTGCCCCGCCCAGATCCCCTTCACGAGCCAGGGTACCACCCCTTAGCTGCCAAGAGTGTTGCCCAGAGGTACGCTGGTAAATGTTGAACAACTAGCTTTTGGTGGGGATACAAGAGCCCCCCATGTGTGGCTTTTGTTTGATTTTCCTGATGCAAATGTTCCCATCATGCTATCAGGATGAGGTCACTGAGTGGGGAGCTGGGAAGCAATGCAGTCAGCTCCGGTAAGCTGTATGAGTGGACTCTAGCACACTACTGGCTGCACACAACTCACAGCTGTTTCTGCTCTCGGGCACTGCCCCCCCTTTCCTTCCTACTCCCACTAAGGAGAGTCACCTCTCGGACTCGGTGTGGGAATTGCCCACAGAAATGACTAACTGATATGGAGGTATAAAATCCAAGCCCCCTTACTTCAAGCAAAGTCAACTCTATGATATAATTTATTCATCACACCCATAAACCAGGTTTTATTCCTTGAGACCACATCATTGTTAAGCTCCTTCTCCTTTCCTATCCTGTTTCCACCACTTATTAGCAAGTTGTTTATTTTCTTTTTTTCCCTTAAAGAGCATGCCCTCAGTAAATTACATGCAGCTGAATGCTTGCCTCCAACTCTGCTTCTAGGGAACTCAACCTAAGACACATTCAAAACATACCCCAAGGGTTAAGCTTCCCCAAACTTTCTTTCTAAAGCACCCCTAATACAGTGAAGAAATAATTCGAATCCCAGGAAATCTAGAAGTATAATCCAAAGCATCCAAGTATAAACCCCACATTTTTAAAATCCTTTATTTCACAATAAAAATGCATGCAAAAATGTAAACTATGTTCCATAATATCTGTGTTTAACATAAAAATGTCATATGTCTTCCTTTTTTCCTGAATTCTTGAGTAGAATCAATGCTCCAAGGTACTGCACTATACTGGTCCCATAGCTGTTCCATGCCTGGGGGTAGGCATGCCCCAGTCTGGAAATACTGATCAAAGGAGCGGGGGAGGTCTACACTCAAAGCCTGGGTGCTCAGCTTCCCACTCTACAATGTGCAGCGTGCTTTGCCAATCCTTCATTGACTGTCTCTTCACCACTACAAGCCCGTAACTGACCTACCCAAACACAGTATCGGTAAATCCCAGTTTCACCTTTAGTTTAATCAAAGAGGAAAGGAGGATAGAGATAGGACAAAGGAAGGAATTCAATCACTGACTGCTAGAACTCAAAGTAATCTTTCCAGTCTTCTGTTTTACAGATGAGAAAACTTAAGATTTAGGGCATGAAAGTTAGTATGCTGAAGCTCAAGAAATCAGTTAATGCTGGAGCCAGATTCCACATGTCTCTGGATTCCCAGGCGAGAGGTCTTTCTGCTCGCCCATGTTGCCTGCCCAGCTTTTGAGTACAGCATTGAGATCAGTATAGGAACAGAAAGATCTGAAGATGTGGTCACTCAGTAAAATGTCTCTGCTGATTCCCCAAGGCTGGATGGTGGTTTACTTAGCAAGGCCGCCTTCAGACTCCGAGTGTTTCCAAGTGAGAGTTAGAAACTGCCTCTTCAGCCAAAAGGAGACCTAAATGATAATTGTCTGGCTCTTCCCAGCTATAGTCCCTTGATAATAAATGGTCTGAGTATGCCCTCTGGTGACTTTCTGCTGAGTGTTCAGGCAATTTAGAGACAGGAGGTGGCTGTGAAAAAGGAGGAAGAGAAAGCAGCTAGACTCCTGGAAATGGTTTTCTCTCGCTACAAATGTGGTGTGGGTGTCCTGTCAGCAAACTGTTGCGAAGTCGGGTAAAAACGTAATACAAGGCTACGCCTCTGTTGCATTTGTCTTTTGTTCTCTAACAATGACTATAATTCTCTTTAATTGCACAATTATCTCAATACTTACTGAACTCATATTATATTAATACAAGGCACAGAAACAATAACAAATTGGTAGGCGTAAAAATCTCTAACACAATTTTAATTTAGGCATATCCTTCTCTGGTTTACTGTATAATATGATCACCCTTTCCCAAGCAAATGAGCAAAAGCATGCCCCTAGGTCCTCAGAAAGGAGCTCATCTTCTCGAGGCCACTGCCACTTCATTTTTGGTGACATATATTTGAGAAAAAGAAGACCAACACTTGTGCTCCAGGATATATCCCTGAAGAAGTTGAAAGGAGCATTGAGTAGAAGCAGTGGGAAGAAGAGAGACTCAAATGCAACTAAAGGTTTTCTAGGACTAGGACTATATTTGTCCTTTTTAAGTCCTTATATGGATCAGAAATATAAAATGCTAAGTTTGGAAAGGAGAGCATCTATTTCAACACTCCCTCACACCAGGACTAGTAATAGTAGTGACTGTCACTTGTTGAATATCTGCTAGATACCAGGTAACATGCAAAGCACTTTACATGGATTATTTAACTTAAATCCTCACAAACAAACATAGGAGAAAGGAACTATTATTATATAGATGAGAACTTCGCGGTATGGAGATATTACCTAAATTGCTCAAGTTGAGACAACCACTAGCAAAACCAGAACTCAAGCATCAACCAGTTTATCAACCCCCAAGCCCACACTTTTAGCCATCCTGACATATAGCCTGCATAGCCTTCCTAAATAGCTGTCCCGTCCCTCTTGAATTTATCCAGTAATGAGCAAATCATTCTGTTAGCTAACAGTCTCTTGCTTAAAGAACTCCTACTGCCCCACGTTTTGCACCCTTTGGTCCTATTCTACTATTCTACTGCAACTATGCAAAAGGCCAATTCCTTGGTCTACTTGACATTCCTTTAAATATTTGAAACCAGGTATCAGGTCACCAGCCCTATCCCCACTGTTCTTTTCTCCAACCTAAACAGCCCCAGATCATCCAACTCTTTCTAGTTTTCCAGGCTTTTGACTATTGGGGTTCACTTGTTGTCACCTCTCCCCACAAAATCAAAAAACAATGTCTAGTGCTGAGCCACGCTCTAAATGGTCTTCCAATAGCAGAGCATAGTGGGACTATTATTTCCTTGCTATCAAATCATATTTCTAATTAAAGACAGCTGAAGATGACTTTAATTCTCACAGCAGCTACGTCACACTGATATTCAGACAGAGCTCACAGTCAACAAGAATCCTTAGCCTTTCTCACACACAGAAAGTAAGATCTCCCCAAGCCTATAAATGCAGGCTACATGTTTCACTGAAATGAAGAACTTATTTATTTTAAAATTCATATTCTCATTTTCTCATTTCTAAATTTTCCTCTCTAGTGAGATCATCCAAACCTCACATCAAGATGTAGAAAAGGTAGGGTAAAAAATTGGAGCCCCAAAGCCTCCCTCCTGAGTGTCCTTTGAATATCAACATCAATGGCCTATGGGTCCTCCTAGCTTAACTATCACCCAGTTCCCATATCTTCATCTTTCCCACAAGGACGTCACCAGAGAGTCTGTCAAGCGTCTTCCTGAAATCCAGACACATTTTGTCTGTGGCATTTCCCCTCTCCACCAGTCTCCTCTTTCTATCGAAAAAGGAAATGAGGTTAGTTGGGCATATCTTGTTTTTAAGCAAATCCACATTTAGTGAATCCATATTTATATGTACCAATAGGCTCAATGGGATATTTATTTCAGAAAATATAAAGTTCCTCCAAGAAGCTGAATTTTAAATAGATTATAAAGAATCAGTATGTTAGCTACATTTGTTTCACTTTTTAAAAGCCCTTGATAAAAATACATTTTCAGGACCATCAGTATCATCATGGAACTCAGCATTAGTGAGAGTGCAAACACCACTTAAAGACTACATTTCCAAACTACAATTAAACTTTGACTATAACTGCCTTAACCAGGATTGGAACATCTTCTGCATCATACTGTCACCAAAGAGATAAATCTCACCAAAACAATTTGGTACCAGGGTTGAGTTGTGCATTTAGTACACATTAATTTCCACTTTCAAGAATTTTTAGAGTTGTCATTCTGGACAATGAAAGTTGAGCTGACCCTGAAAAATCTCTGTATCAGAGACAAAGATTCCATTGTATAAGCATGCCATACATAACTAAAACCAAAAAAAAACTGGATGACGACATCTTAAAAATATATTATTTATCAAAATAATATAACACTTGGAATATGTCAAACATGTTCTGAGAGCTTTATAAACATTAATTCATTTAATCCCCATAACAACCCTTTGTGATGGTGACTTATATTTTCTTCATTTTAACAGAAGGGAAAACAAAGGCACAGAGAGGTTAAGTGACTCGCCCAATGACACACAGCTAAGAAGCGACATGGAGCATCCGTAGGCTACCAAACTCAAACAAACAAACAAAAAGTCACAGACATTCCATTACCTCTCTCGGCATTCCCCAAAATGTCCTAAATACTTTTATATTTCTCTTCACATCAATTGGCAAGGTTATATTCATCTCATAAAAGAATAGGATAAAAAGGTAGAGAATAAGAAAAATAAGCAATGTTCAGGGCTGTGCATGGCTGGTTTTAGTTTAAAATTCTTAGACCATGGGGTGCCTGGGTGGCTCAGTCGGTTAAGTGTCTGCCTTCGGTTCAGGTCATGATCCTGGAGTCCCAGGATCAAGCCCTCTGCCCCTCACCCTGCCCCTCACTCCACTCCTGTTCTCTCTCTCTCTCTCTCCCTCACTCTCTCTGTCTCTCTGTCAAATAAATAAATATTTTTTTTTAAATTCTTGGATCATTCAGTTTCAATTCACTGACTTTATTTCAACTCCTGAACTTGTGGGAGCCCCAACATCTGCTACACCACCTGATCCTTGGTAGGTACTAAATAAATCTTTATTGAATTCAATTGATTTCTGTTTGAGACATTTTCAAGCTGCCACATGTAAAGGTAGTAATAACAGCCCCAAAATCAATCCCAAAATACTTCTCAAGTCCTATCAGCTTACCCTCTTGCTTACGAAAGATTTGCACCCATATTTCGATAAGCAGGATTTAGAATATTTGGCCCCACAAATTAGGTTATGCATTAAAAAATTAAAAGAATTACCAGACATAAACCCCAATAGAATATCTTAGTGTGGTTACAGTTTACACAAATTTGAAATAGTGTAATACTAAAAAAAAAAATTTAATAAAATCTCTTCATGCTCAAAATGTGAAGTAATGTAAACCCTCCAAATTTAAGTTCTTTTCAAGATAACATAATTTCAAAGCTGGCAGGCCAAATGAATTATAAAACTGAATTGAAGCTTACTGCCTAAATTATTCAAGTTTTGAATTATGCAAAGTTTTCAGGACCACATCCTTTTCATAAAATGCCACCAGCCTCTACACATCACCAAGGGACAGCACAAATGAAGCACTACTTCACAGCTTGATGGCTGCAGTCTTGGAGGCCAAACAGACTCAGAAGCCTCCAGCCACAAAGCTGTCCTCCACTTCTCAAAAATCTATGGGGCACACCAGAGAACAATGCTGGCACCCATGAGGCATGATGAAAATCAAGCTGAAGAGCCCCGGGACCGATGTGCACCTCCATGTCCCAATGTCCGTGGTGGTGGCCTTCAGATGGCAGGTTCCTGGGAGCTCAGAGGACCAGCCGGACTCAGAGGTCCACCAAAATCTCCAGCCTCTACAGAATCAGAAGCTCTCATTGTCCGAGAGTGAGAAATACTGACAGATCAAGAAATCACCAAATGAGCCGTGTGCCAAGCCTGCTGTGCACCAGAGCGATGGCTGGAGATGCTCCTGACCAGCCCCACACTGCCAGGCATACACTCCCACTCAGAGCTATACAGAGGGAGTGGGGAGAACAACAGTCTACCATGTCTCCCCCTTCATCATATGCTTACTGGAATCATCTCTGGTCCTTATTCCATGCAGTCATTAGAAAGCAAGAACAGGGGAAAAAAAAAAAAAAACCTAAGAAAAGAAAGGTCCTGGGGTAAAGATTCGGGGTGACAATGAAACTAATAGGGCTGGAAGTCTTTTACTAGCATGTATGAATCTGAAATAACACATTGCTTCTTTTCTTCGGTTTTATCCTTCCAGTGGCCTTCCTAATTAGGAAAAAACTAAAGCCAGTCACTTTTGGTGCCTGTATCAACCTTGTAAGACATACTAAATTCTCCCTGTAATGCATAACTGTCAGCCTTCCTCACTCATCTGGAGTGATTTTTCCAATTAACCATGACAGGCATTTCACTCAAGCCCCCTATTCTAACTCAGAGGCCCAGTCCTGAAGAATGAGACTTCAGGCGGCTGCTAACACTTCTTTTGTCATGCAAGCTGCTCTAGACAAACAATATTGACTACAAATTTGTCAGGACTTTCTATGACCATCAATCATTCCTGCCCTTTTGCCTTCTTGTGCGCCCCTGAATTTCCTCTTCACTCCCACCCTTGAAACAAAGCAAAATAAAGCAAAAAAATTAAAATCCTCAAAGTTGGAGTCAGTACATGTCCTGGAATATCTGGAATTTGAAGATTCATTCGCTATGACTAAATGTACCCTTTACTAGAGAAATTAAAAACTATAAAATGATATACTGGCTCAGAAATGAACACTATAGTTTCACGTCAGAATGCTTAGGGTCTTGTTTTTTCACTTTTATACAAGATCTCAGAAAGTACAAGGCAAGCAAAGGTTTAATCCACACATCCCAAAGCCGAACATCTTCACTGATGAGAATTATGAATTATAAAAATCCTAGGTGTAGGAAAATAGGGATCTGTGGAAAACTAGAGTGTGCATCTCTACTTAGTTTAAAAAAAACAAAAACAAAAACACAAAAAACCTGAAACACTGTACTAACCAAAGTTACAAGGTACTAACCAAAGTGCCTCTGAAGCCCAAAATCATAGATGGGCTGCCAGTTCGCAACCCCTGGTTTCATGCACACACACACACACACACACACACACACACACACACCCCTAGTACTATAACTCCTCTTTTCTCCCCTAGAGACATGTGTATATTTTTTTTTTCAGACAAAGACAGAGTGAAGGAGAAAAAGCAGGAAAAAAATATAGACTCTCAGCTTATATTTTGCTCATACAGGCAGGATTCAGAGGCCTCAGCTTCTGCTAAAAACAAAACAAACCCCCCCAAAGAACAACAAAAAACCCCAACCTCCTGTACCCCTATTCCTTATTAATAGTCAGAATTCTCACAGTAGCAAAAACTTTGAACTCTGCCCCCACCTCTACTCTGTGAGCACTGAAGCAATTCTCACGTCCAGAACCACAACTCTCCCTAGTTCATCCGTAAGCAGCCAGGGGTGTGGTTACTCCTGCTCAGCAAAGGTGATGACCATTTCTAAGAGCTCCTCTGCAGAGCTCAAATTGGGACAAGGGCCCCCACCATGGTGGGTTCTCGGAGGGCTGGTCTGTGTCTACTGACAAATGGCTGATACTAGCACCAGAACTTCCAAAGTTACAATGTCTTTCTTTTGATTCTTTTTTTTTTTTAGATTTTTATTTATTTACTTGACAGAGAGAGAGAGCACAAGTAGGCAGAGAGGCAGGCAGAGGGAGAGGGAGAAGCAGGCTCTCTGCTAAGCAGGGAGCGCAATGTGCGGCTCGATCCCAGGACCCCAGAACCATGACCCGAGCCGAAGGCAGCCGTCCAACCAACTGAGCCACCCAGGCGCCCCTCTTTTGATTCTATTTTTTTTTTTAAGATTTTATTTATTTGACAGAGAGAGACACAGCAAGAGAGGGAACACAAGCAGGGGGAGTGGGAGAGGGAGAAGCAGGCTTCCCACGGACAGGGAGCCTGATGCGGGGCTCGATCCCAGGACCCTGGGATCATGACCTGAGCCGAATGCAGACGCTTAACGACTGAGCCACCCAGGGGCCCCAGCCCCTCTTTTGATTCTTGAATGAAAAGGAATTTGGGGGGTTTTTGGAGGGGGTCTTTTTTTTTTTTAATTGAAGTTTAACACTTTCTTCTCTCTGCAAGGTTTTCTCAGCCAACATGCTGGTTATCTGTCAGCTCAGATGACGGATGCACAGGAATGAGACACAGGCATCCTGTCCATACTGCTCCCCTCCTGCGCCTCTGCCACTTGTAGGTACAACTGTTTTCAGATGGTGAAATATCAGCTGCTTCTTCAGCATGTTTGGGGGTATATACACAATTACAATGCTGTTTGCAGGCTTGTGTCATAATAAAAGTTAAAATCAAAATGTTTAAATATAAAGCAGAAATTTCAAAGCACATCTAGTTAACATGGAAGCTAATTTCACCTTTTTTTTTTTTCCTTATTTATGAAAACCACTCGTCCCAAACTGATGTAGATTCGAAGCAGGGGGTAAGGGTGGGGGAATGGATTTCAGGATTTGTCCATTTGGGAGCTGGTGCCTGAACCACAAGGAAAAAGGATACGGCCTGAAGCCAGTGGTAAAATCGTCATAACAGACAATACAACCAATTTGTTTAATGGGGAAGAAGTTAGGCAACCCACTAAAACCACAGGTCTTTGGGGCGCCTGGGTGGCTCAGTCAGTTAAGCATCTGCCTTCAGCTCAGGTCATGATCCAGGGGTCCTCAGGTCAGGTCATGATCCCGGGGTCCTGGGATCAAGCCCCAGGGATGGATTCCCCACATGGGGCTCCCTGCACAGCAGGGAGTCTGCTTCTCTCTCTCCCTCTGTAGCTCCCCCTGCTTGTGCGCTCTTTCTGTCTCTGACAAATAAATAAATAATCTTAAAAAAAAAAAAAAAAAAACCCTACAGGTCTAATCTACATTTTTAAAACTTAAGACCATGTCTAGAAAAGCTGCCTAACTCTCTGTACTCTATTCTTTCAACCCTGAGAGGCCCAGGAGACTCCACCTCTGCCGCTCCTCTACTTCAGATAGAGGCAATGGTGCCCAAACCTGCACAACTATCAGAATAACATGGAAAGAAAGACTTTTTTTTAAAAAAATGAAGATTCCCTGACCTCACCCCAGGTCTCACCCTTGGCCTACTGAATCAGAAATCTGTAGCAGGAGAAAGTTTTACCACATTTTCCACATGAATCAAATGATCAACCATACTTATGAATCACTGGGCAAAGATAGGGTACATGAGTCAATTCTCCTATTCCTTTGTCCAGAGCAGATATTAATAACCCTTCCCACTGAGCCCAGCTGAAGACTCAGAATCCTTCTCCAGGTGGAGCTCCAGGCAGCCACCACCAGTCGGTGAGAACTGGCTCACAAACTGACACCTGTCTGCTATCCCCCAGTGAGAATCAAGCAGCCCACCCACATTTTGTGCTCAGTTGCACCTTTAGCCCAGCATCTAGAAAATAGCTCGTTAGATATGCTTTTAGGTTTACAAAATCTTTTTCAAATACCTGATTTCCTTTGGGCCTCCCAAAAACCATGTGAGGTGAGATGGGCACGTACTATTACAGATTTAAGAGGTGAGGAAACTGGATGTCACGAAGCTTTGTCCCGCCCAGGAAAAGAGCTGATGAAGAGGAAAGACCAAAAAAAAAAAAAAAACCTAATCCTGATCTCCTGCCTCCCAAACCAGCATTCTTCCTTCTAAATAGAGCTGGGCATGGAGTGTTAAGGGCAACATTACCTGAGCCTGGCCAGAAACAGAGAACAGTGCAGGAAAGGACACATAGGCTGGAAAGATTTCGTCAGTTGACCAAGGTCACGAAGCTGCAGAGCCACAACTCTAACCAGGTCTGTCTGACTCTAAGTTCTGTGCTCTTTCTGCTTAGAGTGCAGGGTGTCCCACACCAGCACATACTATGGGAAGGCCTCCTGTCCCCCAACCCCTCTCATTCCTGCTCCTCCTGCCATCCATGCTCTCTGCCTATTTCCCTCCTTATACTCATATCACGCTCTCGGCCACACATACCCCTCTACGGCCCGCCCCTCTTCTTGCCCCTGCAACACCCTTCCAAATGCAGAAGGAAACCGTCCGTCTGGCTGACTCAGAAGAGCCTCAGCCAACTGACCTAAGATAAGACAAGCAAGCACCTTGGCAGTAAGAGGCAAATATAAAATTGCAAACAGCTTTTGAAGTTGCAGCTCCATAAACTTCTAAGCCAAAGAAGAGGGCTTTGCATCCTCTCCCTCATCTAAATCAACACTCCAAAGGACTGAAATGAGTCCAGCCAGCATTCGGATGTGATCTCAAAAGCCTGCCTGCCACACACGTGCATTTCCAGCCTGACTCCTGAGCAAAACTCACATGCGGCTTGTCACCACTTGATGCAAGGGACATGTTTCTGCGGAAATCAAAGGGAAGGGATGTGATTTGCTGCCCTTTAATGTGCTCAAAATGCCATGCCAGCGTGACTGGGGCCTTATCTTTTTAAGAAACTAAGCACTGTCAAGTTTAGGAGCAGGTTGCTGAGGGTTTCAGAACATAGGTGCTGCTCAGAATCCCACCTACAAGTCTGTAATCTTGGTCTAATTACTTAGTACAGTAGCCCCCCATTATCTCTGGGGGACACAGGCTGTCCAGGACCCCCTTGGACGCCTGAAACAGCAGATAGTACGGAACCCTATATATACTGTTTTTTTCCTCTACGTACATACCTATGATAAAGTTGAATTTATAAATTAGGCACAGTAAGAGATTAACAACAATAAATAATAAAATGGGACAGTTGTAAAAATTAGTGTAATAAAAGTGATGTGAACGTGGTCTCTCTCTTTTTCTCAAAATATCTCATTATTCTGTACTTACCTTACTTCTTGGGCCGATGTGAGATGATAAAACGCCGAGGGACGAGATGACGGACGTGAGACGAATGACGTAGGCAACATAAGGTAGAGTTAGGTTACCATTGACCTTCCGATGATTCGTCAGAAGGAGAATCACCAGCTTCGAGACCACGGCTGATGACGGCAGGGCACCGAAACTGCGGAAAACAAAACTGCCGATGGGGAGACTACGTTATCTCTCAACTCAATTTTTCCATCTGTAAAATGGAAATTTAACAATAGTACTTTCATCATAAGGTTGTTGTAAGTATTAAATTACTTAACCCATGTAAAGAATTTAGTACAGTGGCTGGTACGGAGTATTAACTACCACTGTGTTTTTTTGTTTGTTTTTGGGTTTTGTTTTTTAAGGAGATAGAAGTTTATGGAATACACAGTGAGGGAGCAGAGTGGGCAGGACAGAAGAGGCCGTCTGCCTCTCACTGTTCGTTTTTAAACAAAAGGAGAAGATTCAGGATATATATCACATAACTTCTGGACTTTAGATGGCAGCTCAACAAGTCCCTCTAGTATTTTAGGGTCACAATAAATAGGTTTAGATGGTCAAGCATAAAACTTTAATGTTTATGTTACTACTTCCAATGAAATGATTACATTGCAAAAATTAATAAAAATTAATAACACTTATTTTAGAATTAAGTCAGCTTAAAATAACAGTGCTGAGATTATGCATGAATTTTTAGCTTCTTTATAGTATGTATTTCTATGCTTTCCAAATTTTCTACGAAAAGCATGTATTATTTTATGGTCCAAAAAATGCATATGTAATAAGCAAAATATGTCTTAAAATATATAAACACATGTATGTACAGGAAACAGCAATTAAAGAATAAATAAGTATCCTATGACTGCATCACGGCTTCCCTTACGGGCCCAACTGGACATTTCTTTTGGAAATTTTTAGAGGTCTAAATCTCCACATCCAAATGGAAATGGGCCCCAGACATTGCCCCGATAATTCTGGCAGTACTTTCAGCCCAGAGAAAGGCAAAACAAAGAATCTGTTGTAATTGGAGGCCACCACTTGAGCTAGTTTCATTTGTGTATGAATAAGGCCTCAGTCACACAACTGTTGCACAAAGATACACAGACAGACAGACAGACACACATACACACACATACCCCTTCACACACACAGACCAAACACTGTTTCATTTCTACTGCTTTGTTCCTATGGAGTACTAGACAGATACTGGCAGACTCTATTTCACTTTTGTCTGGGTGCACTCTGGGAATTTTAAACCCCCCCTTCACCCTGCCACTTTCAATAGTTAGAAATGTCCCCAGTTAGGGCACTTTTTCAATGAGGAAAATATTCTCATAAGTCAAAAAAGTGCTAGTGTCCTACAAGCATGCAGAGCAAAGTTTAAAAACTGATGTAAAAAAAACCAAAACCCATTTGAAATACTCATATAAGAAAGATCGAGATGTGTAGTGAATTTAATCTGTTTTTTGGATCTATTAGCAGAGGGAACAGCTGGGTCATTTGGCCCAGGACAAAAGCCCAGGGGACCTCAAATGCTGGCTGCTGTTTGGTGGTAAATGGAGGCCCTCTCAGAGGCTGAGAGGGGTCTGAGCCAATTCCAAATTTGGAAATTTAATATATTTTTAAAAATGAATAAATGCCAAAACACTGTTACCAAAATTAGGGTATGTTTCCTATATTTACATTTAGGAAACATATGCTTTTGACCCAAGAATAATTTTAATAACCATATGTACACCTTCTTTTGGAGAAAGCTTCAGAAGTCAAATTTTGAGGCCCATCATTAACAAGAGGCTAACCCTCAAAGGGCCCCAATTCCCTCCCTGTGACAGAGCTGAGCAAATCTGAGCAAAGAACAGGGTGAGGGCCATCCTTCAAATATTGATCTGAACTCAATGCCATTACTCTGGGTCCTGGCTACATCAGAAGTGTGGGAAACTGAGAGCCAGGATGAGACACCTCAAATCAAGGGCTGACCAGTCCTCATTTGGCCTTTCAGCCCCTCTTTCTAAAACTTGGACTGACATGACATTCAATACAAGAAAACCTATTCTAAACTAACTTTCTCCGCTCTTCATTTATCAAGCTCCCAATGGCCTCCTTCTCTTCTCCCACCTCCGTCTAGATTTTGTAATTTCCATACACAACAGATTTGTTCTAAGGCCCCAGCATCTAAAGGCATCAAAGAGGGGAATTACTTCCTCCAAGATGATACTGAGTGGTCTTAACACCTGCATCTCTAAAGTAGCCCTGGGTAGGAAAAAGGACCATAGCAACCTATGTAAATGTATGTCCACAGGATGCAGATATAAATACACACTCTGAGCTTTCTTGGGCATCCATGTGATGACTACCTAACATGAGGTTCCCTGAAGCACAAATGCAGAATGACAAAGAAGAGGCCTCTGGGGTTTCTAAGTTGTGCTAATAATGAAAGTAAGACAGGGAGGATGATGCATGGGCCTTCTGCGAATGGTCTCATGACAAATTCATCCCTTCCTCTGTTCAGGGACATAAAAATATTAACTTGGCAACTGTTCATCTCAGGTTCCCACATTTTCCATAATCTGGTCTCACAACACCTGGTGCATAGTGCATGTGATAAATGTTAACTGACCTACAACAGTACTTTGAAAACAAGTTTAAGCTTAGACTCAGAAATCCTTTTTTTTTTTGAGAGAGAGAGAGAGAGTGAGGGGAGGGCAGGGAGAGGGGCAGTTGGGCAGAGGGAGAGAGAGAATCTTAAGCAAGCTCCACACCCAGGGCAGAGCCTGATGCCAGGCTCAATCTCATGACCCTGAGCCAAAATTAAGAGTCAGACACTTAACCAACTGAGCCACCCAGGCGCCCCCAGAAATCCTTTTTAATTCTTGGTTGGTGAGTTACCCACTTAGGTCTTCATATATATTCAGTTGTTTAATAGGTTGGTCTATATGGTATCAGAACATACAAATTATATTTATCCACTGCTCACCTCTCCCCTCACCCATGGGTGCGCGCACACACACACAATCTTCCCACTTGTAAAAATACTGTTTCCTGTTGTTTCACTCTGTGGTTTGGAGATTTGAAAATAATATTTTTTCCAGAAGAGTATCACAGGAAAGAAAATAGAAAATGATGGATCTATTTAATTTTAAAAAGAACAAAAGTGATTCTCCAAGGGAAAAGGAGGGTCTGGAATTAATAGAAGTCCATGCCCACCTAAAAGCAAAAAGCCAAATGGACTACTTCATTATAAATATATGGGTTTTTACAAAAAAAAAAAAAAAACCCACAAAGAAGAGATGAAATTTGCTCTCACATAAAGAGAAGTGAGTACAAATGCTATTTGGGTCAGAAATAAAACAAGTCCACACCATACTGCAGGAAACGATCTTCAGCAGGAGAGACGGCCTACTGAGAATACTAGCCCCAGGGGCGTGGTGAGTATCCACCTCACCTCCTTGCTCAAAAGACAGGGTCTATTCTCTCCCTTTCTGTGCATACACACTTCCAAATCTCAGACACTCACCTAATCGTCTGTTTTGTAAGCAAGTTTCCAAAAGAAGGATAGGTTGCTGAGAGATGGCCACATTCCTTGAAAAATTGCAGAAGTGAAGAACATATGCACTTTAGAACATTCCCTTCAGTAAGGAATTGTCTGTGTTCCAGCAGGACTGACCCAAGATTTGCAGGGTATCTATTGTGAAAGCATGGGCAGCCCCACCAGTCACTGGTCTCCCTCAAAATAGATGAAAGGTCGCTCCTGCACAATGAGTTACACCAGCAGGACTTGGCCAGATTGCTTTTCATGCTCTCTACCCTATCACGCTGTGATCAGAGCCTTTTAAAGCAGCTGGGAGCAATTTAAAAATGAATCAAAGGCATCAAGGTGAGTTATCAGACTAGGGTTCTCTGATAGAAATAATAATCATAGCAACAACAACAATAACAGATGGTTGCTTTCAAACAAGCTGAGAAAAGGAACTTTACCTTTTCGAAAATTCTTTTTCCTTGGTCCCAAAGCACTTTGTACTTCCCTGTTCTTTTTTTATTTTTTTAAAAGATTTTACTTATTTATTTGAGAGAGACAGAGATAGCGAAAGAGAACGTGAGCTGGGAGGAGAGGGAGAAGCAGACTCCCTACTGAGCAGAGAGCCCGATGCAGGGCTCAATCCCAGGACCCTGAGATCATGACCTGAGCTGAAGGCAGATTCTTAGCCAACTGAGCCACCCAGGAGCCCCTGTACTTCCCTCTTGATCACGCATTTTCTACCTGCCTTTACACATCTGTCTCTCCTACTGGTTGATGGACTTCATAAGAACCCAGCCTCATTCTTATTCATCTTTATATTCATAGAGCCTTCAGGGTAGGTAGAAAGTAAAAGACTCTCAATAAATGTTTGATAGATGGATAAATGTATGAGAAATTAATGTACACCAGAGTGCATCAGGAAACAGCATCCAAAATTCTTGAAATAAAAATGAGAGAGCATCAAAGTAAAATTTCCTGCAGCACATCAGCCAAACATTGAGAAAGGATTTCATTATTCCCCAGATTTCATCAGTGATTCATTCCAAATAATTACAGGATTATTTAAAAGAATGTTGAAATGCACACCTTTCATCACCAACACTATCAAAAATGTCAGTCATGTCCAAAATAGCTACAGTCTATGCGACCGGGAAGAGTCCCACTAAGGACTCGGGAGGTGATATTGTCAGTGTCCCTGGAAAGTCTGGAAGTCATCCTCTCAAACAGGAGAACTTAAGGAAATGGAGGGCAGTTTGCTCTCTTGACCCCAGGGTTAGCACTCTCCTAGGGGCAGGAAGTTGGAAGAGGACCCAGGGTCAGACTTCTGCAGTGGTGTGAAGTAAATGAAATTTGTCTTCACCTCTTCAGTGTCTCCCTGCTGACTCCGATCTGTCCTTAATAAGCACTCTGGGAAATTCCAATGTAAGAGTAAGTCATACGAAGGCATAAATAACTTATATTGATTGTATAAATTAGTCCCTCGTGGGCATTTGCCTTTGTAATAGGAAGCAGTGTCATTACCCCAAGAAATAATGGTGAAATTGTGAAATTCCTACCATCAATACAGCAAGGGGTGAACATGAGGGATGACGGTCAGTGCCAGCTTGGAGTTCAGGTGGTAGCTACCCACTGAAGTAGCTAAATACATTTTTTAATCTTCAGAAATATAAAATTCAGGCATTGGATCTCCTGTGACTAATCCTGTTGGAAAAATAAAACACCTATACCTCTTCCAGTGATTGATAACCAAAAGGTTATCAGACTTCAGACACTTATCAGTGATTCTCTAGAGACCCCAAGTGGTCAGAAGAGGTACTCCTTGTTGTAATGACCAGAAGGATGTCAGTAAGGCAAAATTAAGACCTATAACTTGGTGATCTCTATTAGGGAAACACTGGAAACCTTCAATAATGGGCAGTTTGAGTCATTCATTTACTTTTCTATCTACTTTTGTTTCTCTCGCCTTTTTCTTCTTTTTCTATGTTATAATCCCATTTGCCCTAAATGCCTCAGAGGGTGCTTGTCCTTGCTGGGCCTTTGCCCATTTTCATTGCTTTGCCTGGGTTGTCCACACATCAGAAACCACGTTGCCCTTCAAGGGATCCAATCAAGACTACATTTCTCCCATACATTCCACGGGCTCCTACATCTTCTTTCACCCTGATATTCATTTGGTTTTCTGTTACATGATTCTCATACCAGCATAGACTTTCAGATAAGTACAAGAATGTGCTATTGCTGCCTTAGATCTCCACCCTATTCTTCCAGGAGTATTTCTTCAGGTGCATGAAATGGACTATCCCAGAAGATTACATTTTAAGGGCTGGGTTCAAATTACTGCTAGTTTGTCAGTTCATTGTTGAGCTCAGGAAATAGAGACAGGCTATATATATACATATATATGGGAAGAGTCAGAAAGCATAGACTAAATGATGCCAAACTTTACAGGAAACTCAAAGATGACCCTTCCCAACAAATAAAAAATCATTTCCACAGATTTGTGGTAAAAGCAACATACATATCTATTTTAACCGGAACCTTTATTATGTACACATTTTAATTGGCAATTTGGTTTTCCTCTCCCAAATTTTCTTAGGTAACTACTAAAATTACATAGATATATATCATATATTAAGTATATATATTCACCAACCTGTACTAGGTCATTTCTTTGGCATTAGATTGTAATTCCTCCTGGTTTGGACTAATTGTACCTCAGTAATAGAAAGAGGTAAATCACATCAATAGGAATAGGTGTGGGCTGTGGGCACATCATCTATAAATCTTATCTGAGCTCCCACTTTACTTTGAAGTTCTAGTCCGAGATCACAAACAGGTTTCTCTAATTCATCTTTAAAAATCCCCACTTCAGATGAAGCCCTTTCCTTTTAATTCTGAGTGGTGGCCTGGATGTGAGACTGAGAGTCAGTCAGGCCCATGACAGAAGCAGCCAGCCCAGAAGGAACTATTTAACATGGACCCACATTTGAACAGTTTCCTCTTATTCATAGAAATATAGGATTTCCCAAAAGACCTATCAAGTTAATGTATGGTCCATAAAATAAACATATACATAGTTATAAAAGGCTAGTTAAGGGAGAGTTGTGTCCTAGAAGTGAATGGTGTCAGAGAACTTTTTAATCAAAGGATCAAGGAGAGGACAAAAAGCAGCATACAGCCTTTTCCTTTGGTTTGCTTCCTTAGTTCAATCCATCTTGGAAATAGCAGAGACCACTGAACAAAACTTGGCAATATCTTTATTGTGTTATCCAAATCCAGGTCCATGATCATAGTGTAAAAGCAAGCTAGTTTCTCAACCAGTGCTATGGACTATATTTTGTTCCTCCCTCAAGTTCATTCATTGAAGCCTTCCCTCACACACACACACCCACCACCCCCGACCAGAAGATGATGATATCTAAAGATGGAGTCCTGGAGAGATAATGAAGCTTAGCTGAGGTCATGAGGGTGGAGCCCTTGTGATGGGATTAGGGCCCTTATAAGAAAAGACACCAGAGAGCTTGCACTTTCTCTCCTCCATGTAAGGACACAGCAAGAAGATGACCATCTGTTAGTCAGGAGAGGGTTTTCACCAAAAATTGGCCATACTGGCACCCTAATCTCAGACTTTCAGTCTCCAGAACTGTGATAAAGTTAATCTCTGTTGTTTAAGGCAGCCATTCTATGATATTTTGTTATGGCAGCCCAAGCAGACTAGATTATATATATTTATATGTTTTAGGTATTTATATATCTATATTTATTTTTTATATTTATATATTATATAAACTTTATATTTAAATATATTTTTTTAATTTTGCAAGATAAGCCCTGACATCTAGGGTTCTCATCTTTTGTCCAAAGAACCTATAGCCCGTGCCCACCCAGCAGCCCCAAATGTCACACTTGAGGATTTCGAGAAGTCAGGGAAGACGAGACAAAGTCCTCATTTCCTAACAAGAGCTTCTGTGTCAACCTCCTAATCTGATCCCCCAATCTGCTGAGCTCAGTTTTCTCTTCCTCCCCTAAGATCTAGGGTAAAACCAGGTGAAGCAGTCTGCTATGACTTTAGAAGGGAGAGGGTAGAGAGCTATCACATTATTTCATTACAAAAAACAGTCATTTGTTAATCCCTAAAATATTTATCGAGTGCCTAATATATGAAGGCTATCACATTGGGTTTCCAAAAATTTGAAGTTTTTTTTTCTATTTTCCAAAATTTTAAGAGCATGCTTAGATGTAGAAAATATTTTTTTTATTATTATTATTACCTGAAAAGCTGGCACAATAATTGCTCTTGGGGAAGAAACCATTTTTCTTCTGGTCAGTCTTTTGTGGTAGAAAGTGGACCCCGAAAGTACAAGCGTTATCAGGAACAAAAGCAATAAAGAGACAGCTAACCTGTTCTGCTTGTGCTCCACAGGAGAACATGAGAGATTTGGTGTTGCTCCAAAATGAAAGGAGAGAAGAGAAGAGATGAAGAGCCAAGCAAAGGACACGGTAGGAGGATGGGAAATGTGTAAGGCAAGGTAGCCAGTGAAGAATACACCTTGGTGAGCTTTTAAACACAATAATGGTAAAAAGTAAGAATTGGCTTAAAAACAGGAACTGAGTAGTCAGAAACACTCTGTATTTCAGCAGTGAATCTTTGAATAACTTCCCCCTACTTATCCATTGCACATCACAGTCTGGTCAGTGGCGTACCTTAGAGGCTCCTCTGAGTCACCTGCAGGGCTGTTCCCAGGGACCATTGCTTCTGACTTCCCAGAGCTTTTTCAGGCCCAGCAAACCCAGCCTGTGCCAATTGCTCAAGTCTTTATAAATGCATAAATGTAATTTGGTAAATTAGTAAATTTGGTAAATTCAGCAAATTGGTCATTTAACAATTGGCAAATTGGTTTTTGGCAAGTTGGACCAATTGCCCTAGTACTAGAAGGAAATCATTTCCAGGCCTTGGCAAATCTGTCCACCATGGCATTCAATACAGTGCTTTGATGTTCACTCCCTCCATTCTCCTACTCTCCCCTAGTAAGTGTTAAAGTGTCCAAAATTCAAGAACCAGCCCTCATTCTCTGAGAGAAGGTCAACGGTTTAGACTTAGGCCTGGAGAGATCATCTCTGACAAAAGCTCATATCTACAGGTGTCCTTCAAGCTGAAAGTTAAGAGAAAATAATTAGCTAGGTTTGCCCATAAAAAAAAAAATCCATAAATGATATATTACTATCAACCTAGGTAAGAAGATTACATCAAAAGTAGGGCATAGACCAGTGGTTAGAATTTACAAAATTTTGAGATTAAAAGTGTGTCCCAGGACATGATTGCAAAGTGGATATGTACACAGGCCAAAGGATGGTAGAAGCGGTGTGGTGTGCAATGAGGGCCAGACACTCAACTCCACCTCTCATCTCATGCACATAGTCTGGGGAAAAACTACAGAAGAATCAAGCTCATGTATGTCTCCTTTTTTCCCTGTCATTCTCCCATTGCATCATTTAGGAATTCAGCCCCAGACTCCATGAAGGAGGAAGGGTTCAAACCCATTTTTGGTGAAGGCATCCTCTGCCCTTCAGAGAGACCATCCCTGTTCTGCCCTCAATGGGAGACCACAATGCTCCTGGGGTGAATGCTCTCCCCATGTGGTCTAGAGCTGAGCTCCAAAACAGATCCCAGATGTGGCCAGCCAAAACAGTCCCAGGCTTGGACTGCTCAGAGCAGAGCTGAGTCCTGCCAGGAAAAGCAGGGCAGAAGTCATGTTGGTTGTGGGGGGGAAGAGGGTGAGAGAGCATCTGCTCTTCTTTCCTTATTCAGTCCCCTTATAACCAACTTTCTCCTTCATCAACAGATAGAAAGAAAGCTAAACATATACAGAAGAGAGGCCTTATTGCAATGAGCAAGAAAACTCCAGCTGGGAACATTAAAATCACACAGACAAAAAAGCGCACAGAACACATGACACCCCCGTTGGCAGCCCCCGGCACTGGACCAGCCAACGCTCTGCCTCTTGAGAGCCAAAGACACATCTGCAGAAATACACATTTGCAGCAGCCATAGTAGAATCTGATGCTAGGGAAGAGGACAGGGGTAAATGTGTGTCTCCCCCATCCCTCCAGCCACAGGTCCCAAGGGCTTTCCCAGCACCAAGCCAAGGAGGAGGCTGTCAGCCTGTGTCCATCCAGGTGGAGGACAGTGGGATGACCAATGTACCCAACATCAAACCTGGGATCCTCCTGCTATGGGCCACCTGTGCAGTAGGAAGTTACCTTAAGCCTGGCTTCCAAATATAGAGTGGGGCTATGTGAACGAGGGCCCTGCAACTCTATTCTCAAGTTTTAAAAGTGGTATTATCATGAAGAAACAAAGACTCTCTTGGGCCCTCTTACTAGATTTGGGGAGGGGATAGATTCATACAACTGAACAAATATGGAACTTAGAGCAAAGGCCAGAAGACTAGCTCATGACTAGTTCTCTCCAGCAATCCTTAGAGAGACACAAACTATTATTAATAACACTCCTTCACTTGCTTGAGAGTACGGCCAGCACACAGGCTGCAGAATCAAATGTTCAGCATGTAGCTATGGTAGATCCCCCCAGCATCATCTGCAGCTGCAGGAGCACTTTTCAGAAACCACCCAATTCTATATCCCAAACAACCTAGGTTGAATCCTCAGGGAGATGCTGAATCAACCTGTGGCCATTTGTGTTTGATGAGTCGCTCTGATTTTGAAAGGAGGTCTGACATTCCTGACACTGAACAGGTTGGGGTGAGCCTAACAATGGTTAGCAGAAAAAGTCCCACAGTCCTGTGAGGACCCTCCAGAAACAGCTTGCTTGACTGTCTCCCCAGTCTTCAGCTCAATTCACCTCTTGAGCTTAGGCGAGAACAAGGCAAGGAAAGAGAAGGGGTTCATATTTCAATTTCCAGCCCCTGAGCTACAAAGGCCCTCAGGCACATGTCTTCTTCCTGGAGTTCACAAAGTCTGGCAGCCCCAGATGGGCATGAATCACCCCTCTGTCATCCCTGGCTAGGCTCTGATGTGGTGTGCAGTGAAGGTTCACACTGTCACCCTTGCTGTGCAGACAACCCCGGCACAGGGTGCTCCTGTCCTGGTGGGACACTCAGTTTCAATTGTTTCAAATCAAGTCACAAAAGCTGAATGCAGCCTCTTCCCCAGGAAATAAGAGTGAGTTTGAGAGGGAATCTGGCTCTCTGTGGGGGCCTTATCTCTCTGCACTGGAAGAAACTTGTAAATGTTAGAAGACTTTTCTCAGGGATTCCTTCTTTGACCATCATAGACCCAAACATCCTTGCTATTCATCTGAGGATCACCTGGGTTCCTGTCCCCAAGCACTAAGGACACTCCTGGGAGGGAGTTTGTCAGGGGAAGGAGAGTAATTGTGGGATTCAGTTTTGGAATGCCCTCAGCTCTTCACTAAGCACCCTCTCACAGAACTTTAAGACCAAAACCATAGAAAGGACACACAGCCAGCTTGTGGCTAACCCATCTATTGTGGGTTAGCCATGTAATTTGGTAAATTAGTAAATTTGGCATTGAACCACCCTTCTCCTCTTGGCCAAACAATGTCAAATGGGGGACAAAACTGAGGTAAGTGCCTATGACACCAAGTCATATCTATTGATCACCTCCAATGTCCCTCACTGAGTCAAGCACTCTGAGGAAGATGAGAGCACAAGGTATGGTCCTCAAAGGGATGCCATCCACCAGCAACTCAGCACAGGTGAGGCAGGATGGTGTAGGGGTGAGGGCACAGACTCCAGATCTAGTTGGCTTTGGAATGGTCAACGGGCAGAGTCACCTTGGAATATTAATTTGTATTCTGCTTGTTGCATGTTCCAGCTCCCCTTTCAAATACTTGGCTGATAGGCCCTTCGGAATCGTTCCCTCTGGGAGGAAAGGAGAAACTGTGTAGAGGGAAATCGGCCTGCCTTTTGTCTGATAGGCCCTTCGGAATCGTTCGAAGTTGGCTGGAATCCAGATTCCAGCACTTAGCCAGAATTTAGGAAAGGTTTTTCAGGTTGCCATTTTCTCATTTGTAAAATAGAGATGGCAATGGGGGTCAACCTTATTAAGAACTACTGTGAGAACTCAATGAGCCTATATACATAAGGCACAGACTTATCCAAATGTCAGCTCTTCATGGGATAAGAAAAAAACATCAACTATAAAGCCAAAAAAAGATACTATGATGGACATGAAATAGTCTACAGGCCTAGGTGAGTAAGAGGGGACACTTCTCTTATGTTCTTTAAATCAATTTAAGCACAACTCAATCCCCTTGTAAATGTAACACAGTCACTGTTGGACTCCCTCCCTCTCAGGGTTGAGCCTTCCATAGCTCAAGGACACCAGGAGGCCTTCTTCATGTGGCACCTGCCCCTCTGATGCTCTGGTTTCTGCTAAAGGGCCTCATGTCTTGGCCCACGTGATTCCCTCTGGGCCAGAAGCTCTGCCACCTCCTTGCCTCTCTCAGGGATCAGGAGCCTTTGCCAAGGTTGGAGACCATGTGATCAACACACCACGCAGCCACCTCTGAGGTCTTCCTGCTGGCCAAGGGTCTGCTCACATTTACCAGCCTCCCCCATCTCCCCTTTTGGGAGTCTCTCTTTTCCCTTTCTGCTTGTCCACAAAGGTGCCCCCACAACCCCGCTCCTTTCTCTCCATCCAGTACACTTCATGTGATTCCTGGACAAAAGGCAGGCCGATTTCCCTCTACACAGTTTCTCCTTTCCTCCCAGAGGGAACGATTCTGAAGGACCCATCAGCCAAGTATTTGAAAGGGGAGCTGGAACATGCAACAAGCAAAATACAAATTAATATTCCAAGGTAACATTCTGCTGCAATAACATATCAGGAAATAAATGTTCAATTGTGTCATGCTGATGACAGTCACCAGGATCTATACTTTTAAACACGATTGTATTCTATGTTACCGCACCTCCTGCTTGGGACAGGGTAATGCAGCAGCCTGGTCACCTCAGCAGATAATATGGGTCAGGGTGGCTTCCCACAGAGGAATGACTCCTTAGCTGAGCTCTAACATAAGAAGGGGAAAAATCCTGGAGAAGGACAAGACGGAGGACATTTGAGACAGAAGCTAGAGGAAGGGTGAAGGCATGAAGGTCATAGTCATGGAAGGGGAGGGACAGAGAGACACAAGGGCAGCTGCGTATTTCTGGAACCCAAAGTACTAGGCAAAGGAGTCCCCACCGACAGGGGTAGATCTTCAAAAGACAGCATAGCCCATGCTGAGCAGCTCGACCATTAACATTTGGTCTGCCTTCTGAGACAAGGAATGAGGACCCCAGGTGTCATGGCAGGACTATGCAAAGCCTCAGGGTAAAGAAACACATGTAAGTCATTTAAAGCATTGTATTTATGATAAGATAAATGTAGATTTGTTAGTAAGAAGAATGTAAAATTTGATGAGTAAATTGTAAAGATAATATAGGAATTTTTTTTTACTTATAAAGAGGATATCCCTATGTTCCCTGGGGATTGCATTCATCCTCTTCAGTCCTTAAGTGTATTTCTGTAGCAAATTTTGAGAAGTTCTTTATCAGTAGCTTTAATTTTTGCTAAATCAGGATTCCCAGTTAAAAAGAAAAATGAAGTGCATTTTTCATAGTCACCCAGCCCCATCTCTCTCTCTCTCTCTCTCACACACACACACACACACACACACACACAATTTCCAACAAAAGTTTTGCAATCATTACTTACTCTCACTATGTGGGGATCACTGTTCTCTAGTCTATTTTATCCTAATCTATCCTATTTAACTTTCTTTTTTTTTTTTAAGATTTTATTTATTCATTTGACAGAGAGAGAGAGAGCGCACGTGCACAAGCAGGGGAAGTGGCAGGCAGAGGGAGAAGCAGGCTCCCCGCAGAGCCAGGGGCCCGATGTGGGACTCGATCCCAGGACCCTGGGATCATGACCTGAGCCGAAGGCAGTCACTTAACCAACTGAGCCACCCAGGCGCCCCTATGTAACTTTAAAACTCTGATCACAAGTGACCAAACTGATTTCATAACCCATTGATGGGTTCCCACCCATAGTATAAACATTGCTGCCATAATTGAGGTAGACCCATTGAAGTGACATCAATAAAGAAGTAGCCTGGTTAGATTTGTGTTTTTAATAAATCATGCTCTCCGCTGTGTGGAGTTTGACTTTGAGGAAGATAAATGGAGGACGCAGATCAGACAGGTGGTTCTTCTGATTCTTAAGGTGGTCTGCAATGAGGGCACTGCATTAAAACAGAAATAATAGGGATAAAGAGGAGATAATGATCACAAGTATTTAGGAACTAGAATCAGGAGGATATAATACTGTATTAGACATGGATCTGAAAGAGTGGGGAAAGTCTAGAATGGCTCCCAAGTTTCTACCTCAGCCCTGGGTCTACCATTAACTGAGGCACACAGGTCTACATGGGCAACACCTTGGCTTACTTTGAATTTGAAGTTCTTGAACCATGTCCACGTGGAGGGCCCGGAAGGCATCTGCGTGTACAAGTCTGAAAAATGAGAACTATAGATTAGTATTTTGGCACCATCAGCATATGGGTAGCATTTAAAACTTTGAGAGTGTGCGTGGGATGCCCCAGGGAGACTTCTATATATGCCTGGCACACAGAAGATTGTTTCACTCTGTCTTTGTGTATGTGATTATATGTATACAGTATTTTACACACAGAATTAATGGCTGTCCTATTTTACCTCCCCCTCCCCCACTCACTGAAAACAAAATTAGCAAGACAGCCCCTGACCTCACAGTGGAACTCAGAGTGGGAAGACACAAAGTTGTCGTCTGGCCCATGAAACCAATGCACATCTCTTCTTTGGTACTTGGCTGTAGCCCCAGGACACTAGGTACACATCTGTCGGCTTCTTGCTACATTCACACATCCAATCCTGTGCTCAGCATAGCACCTGACACCTAGTAGGCACTCAGGGGGAATAACAGATGAATGAGGCAAGTGATCCTGCCTCCACACTTAACCGTCACATGTATACATCTATTTCCTTTGAAGTCCAGAGTCACACATGGCTGATAAAGGGGAGATCTTTTTATAATAGAAAAAAATGCTCAGAGTATGAATAATAATGTGATTGCTTGGAAATGTGGCCCATTTTTTTTTGGCAAGATATGACAGAAATTAGTTTTGTATCTAAAAATGACAATATATAATGACAGAATAAAAGAATCTTCTACTAGGAGAATACAATTACCATACTCTTAACAAATGTAAGAGTCATGCTTGAATGAGTTAGATGAAATTTCCCTTCTGTGACTAAAACGCATTTCCTTATACAAATACATGATTTCACAAAGATGTCATGTTATATAATTTTAAAAACTATCAAAATAACTTATTCAAAAATATTTCATTTTAAGACTTTAAAAATATGTTAACTATGTTGTGAATAATAAACTGATGACATAATTTCATTTTTAAAAGTATTATTTCCATTTTTCATTTAAAATAAACACATTAAAAACAGCAGATACCTGAGATCATTTTATACATTGTTGGACATTAAGTTAAACAACGATGCAACTAACCTTGGTTCAAAATTGTTTCAGTTTGACATTTTAGACTTTTACATACATACAGAAGGAGGATAATCACATTTTTATTGATAGGATCATAAAAATTATCCGTTCTCAAGGCTGTTATAGTATCTAATTTATTTTAAAATACTCGCAAACAGAGCAATATATTTGTATGGGAACCTTAACTAACCTGAACTCCTCATGGGGTGATTAGTTAGCATTTAAAAGACCCTAATCAGACATTCTCTGAGAAGCCTACTGCAAGCAGCTTTCAATATGGCTTTTCAAATCTGTACTAGAAGACAGAATTCATGTAAACATGTTAGATAATATTTTCATTGGTGAAATAATAGGTGTTCGAGATAGTGGTCAGATGGAAATTGTATGCAGGCATCTTAACCTTATGAAAAAGGATAAAAATTTGTCACATTCCCTCTCAATGTGAGACCCTAGGTCTGGTCCAGTCTTCCTCCATTTGATGAAGGACTTTTCTGCCTATTCAAACTAGAGGGCTTCTTCCCCCCTTTCAGAAATACTGTTTTATCTGCCTTGATGTGAATATTTATGCAAAGTGTTGGGCCTGAGTGCCGTGAAGGACAAAGACGTCATCAAGCCAATTACATGACTGCTTACTAAAAAATGTTAGATTATAGTAGAATTACGTCTAAGACTTGCTTTCACTATTCCTAACACCTGGTAACTAGGGTGGGGAAAGGAGCTATCAGTTCCCACTTACTTTTAACTATTGGAAGTAACCTGTAATCACCAAAAGAAACTGACATTGTCATTGGCTAAATTGGTTTACATGAGTTTTCAAAAGTATAGTAGAGAGAACAGTAGGGATAGCCAGAAAAAGACTGACTCTGTCCCTGTCCGAAATAACCTGAAGCTGAATAATTTCTGAAGTCTGACTATCTTCACAAAAAGTGACATATGAAATGAGTGGTATAGGTAGAACGCCTGAACTAGTCTACACCTCCCATTACAGAGATGAGAACTTCAACCCACAGATAACAGACCAGAATCTCATAGGTAATAAGTGGACCCACACACTGCCTCAACACAAGGGCAAGCCAATCAGCAAAGAAGCCTCAGCCTCAGCCTCATTCTGTCCCAAGGGTTGGACATTTCTGACATTTCCTATGCTCCCTGGGTGACTGGAGGGTAGTGGAAAGACTTCCACTCAAAAACAATGACCCGTGGGCTGCCATTAGTTGGTGCATTTCCTGCTGTGGATTTGAGGTTTGAATGGATGAAATCACTATACAAAATATAGAAAGACAGGCTGTTTGTTGAGATTAGGTTAACAGCTGAAATTTCATGGTCAGGAATTCAGCCTTTTGAATTTAGCATGACTCTCTCATGTACAAAGATACTAAATTTATTCAGCAAACGTGACTTGAGCATCGATTGTATGCACAGGTACTTTACTAAACACCAGGGACACAGAAATAAAAGAGACATAATCCCTGCCTCAAGTTGTCACCCATCCTGCAGAAATGGTGTGATCTCAGGAGGAATTTCATAGGACCTAATTTAGCTCATGTTTTCCTGGATGCCCAGAAGGACCTGGGGCAATTTCTGAGCACAGGGAAAGAGTTAAAGGTAAATATCAAAAATGAACAAGAAGGGGAAAGATACTAAAAGAGGTTCCTTCTGGTGGCAGCCTTTCTGGCATCACCACATTATCGTAAGACCAACTCTAACCATAAGTGAGGTAACTGAAGTTATTAGCCAGGTGAAGGATGTAAGTCTATTGGTAAAATGCAGATTCATCCCTGGCGGCTTGGCTCTTGTCTTGGAACAATAGAAACATAATGCTTCTCTATGCATTCATGCTCTTTAATATGTTTACCCCAAATCCTTGCAGTGAAGAGAGGCTTCTTCCCTTCCATTTCCATTGACCAGATGAACTCAGAATCGTCTGGGGTTTGCATCGCACAATGTCTCCAATGAAGCAGAGGTAGATGAAAGTAGAATACATCCTGTACGTCCTGCCAAGTTAGAAAACAGGCCCAGATTGGGGCCAGATGTATAAATCATGCCAAATCATATTTTACCCTTCCAGAGCTCCACTCCTCTGAGACACTTAGAAACAGGAGCAGGTAGATGTTGACTGCTAAAAATCCTTTTCCCTGAGATATAAGCAAGGATTTTAGACTCAAGGAGAAAACCTGCATTTTCTGGTGCTGGGCATTAGATTTGCCCTTGGCAAAGCATTTAGAGTGGCTTGGAAAAAGTCGAAAGACTTGTTAGGCATCGAAACCTCAGAACAATGCTTTAATGATTTAAGTGTAAATGAATCTTCGACACATCTGGATTAAATTTCCCTTTCAAGGCACATGCTAAAACACAGAAGAAAAATGTTTCTGACAAGCCATATGTTCAGTTCACCAAATGAGTGCAAACTATGTGATAGATCATCTGTGAAGGCCAACTGTGTGCCATCCCACAGGACATGTGCTGCCCACAGGTGGTTGCATCTCAGGCTCTCACCCAATAAATAAGAGTGGGAAAAATGGATGTCTATATGGAAAAGAATGAAACCGGACCCTTATCTTACACCATACATGAATACACAAAAAACAACTCAAATGGATTAAAAATTTAAACATAATACCTAAAACTAAACACTATATATAGAAAGCCCTAAAGACTCCACCAAGAAACTACTAGAACTGATAAATGAATTCAGTAAGGTGGCAAAATATAAAATCAATGTTCAGAAATCTGTTGCATTTCTGTACACTAATATTGAAGCAAAAGAAAGAGAAATTAAGAAAACAATCCCATTTACAATTGCACCAAAAAATAAATAAACTAAATAAAATGTCTAGAAATAAACTTAACCAGGAGGTGAAAGAACTGTACTCTAAAAACTATAAGACACTGATGAAGGAAATTGAAGATGTCACAAAGAGATGGAAAGACATCCCATGCTCATGGATTGGAAGAAAAACATTGTTAAAATGTCTATACCACCCAAAGCAATCCACACATTCAATGCAATCCCTATCAAAACACCAACAGCATTTTTCACAGAACTAGAACAAACAATTCTAAAATTTGTATGGAATGAACCACAAAAGACCCCTGATAGCCAAAGCCATATGAAAAAGAAAGGGGGAAAAAAAGAAAAAAAAAAAAAAAAAAAAGCTGGAGGCATCACAATTCCGGACTTCAAGTTACATTACAAAGCTGTAGTAATCAAAACAGTGTGGTACTGGCACAAAAACAGACACATAGATCAATAGAACAGAATAGAAAACCCAGAAATAAACCCACAATTACATGGTCAATTAATCTTCAACAAAAGAGGCAAGAATATGCAGTGGGAAAAAGACAGTCTCTTCAACAAATGGTATTGGGAAAACTGGACAGCTATATACAAAAAAAAAAAAAAGAAAGAAAGGAAGGAAGGAAGGAAGGAAGGAAGGAAGAAACTGGATCACTTTCTTACACCATACACAAAAATAAACTCAAAAGGGATTAAAAACCTAAATATGAAACCTGAAACCATAAAAATCCTAGAAGAGAGCACAGGCATTAATTTCTCTGACATCAACCATAATATCTTTCTAGATATGTCTCCTGAAGAAAGGGAGACAAAAGCAAAAATAAAATTGGGACTACATGAAAATAAATAGCTTCTGTACAGCAAAGGAAACAACCAACAAAACTAAAAGACAACTTACTACTAAAAGAATGGGAGAAGATATTTGCAAATACCATATCCAATAAAGGTTTAGTACCCAAAGTATATTAAAAAAAAAACTGATACAACTCAAGACCAAAGAAACAAATAATCCAATCTAAAAATGGGCAGAAGACATGAACAGACAGTTCTCCAAAGAAGACATCCAGATGGCCAACAGACACATGAAAAGATGCTCAACATCATTCATCATCAGGGAAATACAAATCAAAACCACAATGAGAAATACAAATGAAAACATCACACCTGTCAGAATGGCTAAAATCAAAAAGACAAGAAGCAACAAGTGTTGGTGATGATATGGAGAAATAGGAACCCCCTTGTTCACTGCTGATGGGAATGCAAACTGGTGCAGCCACTGTGGAAGACAATATGGAGATTCTTCAAAAAATTAAAAAATAGAACTACCCTACAATCCAGTAATACACTATTGGGTATTTACCCAAAGAATAAAAAACACTAATTTGAAAGGATATATGCACCACTATGTTTATTGTAGCATTATGTGCAATAGCTAAATTATGTCTACTGATAGATAAATGGATAAAGAAGATGTGGTGTATGTGTGTGTGTGTGTGTGTATATATATATATATATATATATATATATATAGTGGTTTACAAATATTTTCTTCCATTGCATAGGTTGGCAATATATAATGACAGAATAAAAGAATCTTCTACTAGGAGAATACAATTACCATACTCTTAACAAATGTAAGAGTCTTTGTCTTTGTCCATACACACACACACACACACACACACACACACATAATGTAATATTATTCAGCCATAAAAAAGGATGAAATCTTGCCATTTGCAACAACATGGATGGATCTAGAGAGTATAATGCTAAGCAAAATAAATCAGAGAAAGACAAATATCATATGATTTCATTCAAATGAACAAAGGAAAAAAAAGAGATAAGCCAAAAAACAGATTTTTTTTTAAGATTTTATTTATTTATTTGACAGAGAGAGAGAGAGATAGCCAGAGAGGGAACACAAGCAGGGGGAGTGGGGGAGGGAGAAGCAGACTCCCCACTGAGCAGGGAGCCCGATGTGGGGCTCAATCACAGGACCCTGGGATCATGACCCAAGCCAAAGGCAGACACCTAATGACTGAGCCACCCAGGCACCCAAACAGGTTCTTAACTATGGAGAACAAACTGATGGTTGCCAGAGGGGAGATGGGAGCAGGGATGCGGGAAACAGGTGAAGGGATTATAAGTACACTTATCTTAAAGAGCACTGAGTAATATATGGAATTGTTGAATCACTACATTGTACACCTGAAATAAAAAGAACACTGTATATTAATTACAATGGAATTAAAATTATAAAAATGGTTTAAAAGTCTAAACATAAGGGGCGCCTGGGTGGCTCAGTCGTTAAGCGTCTGCCTTCGGCTCGGGTCATGATCCCAGGGTCCTGGGATCGAGCCCCGCATCGGGCTCCCTGCTCCGCGGGAAGCCTGCTTCTCCCTCTCCCACTCCCCTTGCTTGTGTTCCCTCTCTCGCTGTGACTCTCTCTGTCAAAAAAAAAAAAAAAAAAAAAAAGTCTAAACATAAGACCTAAAACCATAAAACTCCTAGAAAAAAGCACAGGGAAAATGCTGCTCGACATCAGTCTTGGTGATGATTTTTTGAATTTGAGGTGAAAAGCAAAAGCAACAAAAGCAAAAATAAACAAATGGAATTGCATCAAACTAAAAAGCTTCTGCACAGCAAAAAAAAAAAAAAATCAACAAAATGAAAAGGCAGCCTATGCAATGGAAGAAAATATTTGTAAATCATATATCTGATAAGAGGTTAGATCCAAAATATATAAAGAACTCATATAATTCAACAGCAAAAACAAACAAAAAACAATAACAATAACAACAAATAACCAGATTAAAAAGTGGGCAAAAAAACTAAGTAGATATTTTTCCAGAGAAGACATACAAATAGCCAACAAGTACGTGATAAGGTGCTCAACATCATTAATCATCAAGTAAGTACAAATCAAAATCATAATGAAATATCATCTCATACCTATTAGGGTGATTATTACCAAAAAATCAAACTATAACAAGTTTTGGTAAAGATGTGAGGAAAAGGGAACCCTTTTACACCATTGACAGGAGTGTATACTGATGTAGCCTTCATGGAAAACAGGACTGAGGTTCCTCAAAAAATTAAAAATAGAACTACCATATAATCCAGCAATTCCACTTCTGGGTATGTATCTAAAGGAAATAAAATCACTATCTCAAAGATATCTGCACTCCCATGACATGGGAATTGTTTACAATAGACAAGATATGGAAACAACCTAAGTGTCTATCAACAGAAGAATGGATAAAGAAAATGTAATATACATACACACACAGAATGGAGTATTATTCAAACTTAAAAAAAGAAAGAAATGCAACAACATGAATGAACTGGAGGACATTATGCTAAGTGAAATAAGCCATACAGAGAACAACAATTACTGCCTGGTACCACTTATAAGCAGAATCTAAAAAAGTGGAACAGAACTTTTTACAGAAGCAGAGAGAATGGTGGTCATCCCAGGCTGAGGGGTGGAGAAATGGGGAGATGTTGGTCAAAGGGTACAAAGTTCAGTTATGAGATGAGTAAGTGTGGAGACCTACTGTACACCAGGATGACTATCGTTAATGGTAATGTATTGTATACTTGAAATTTGCTAAGAGAATAGACCTTAAGTATTTTCACCACACACACACACACATAATCATTTCACAATGTATATGTATATCAAATTAACATGTTGTACTTTAAATATATGCTTTTTATTTGTCAATCATACCTGAATAAAGTTGAAAAAACAGTAGGGGTCTAATAGGGCAAAACATGAAATGAATAGGAAGCAAAGAACAACAAAACACACACACACACACACACACACACACAAAACCCAAAAAACTATGGGCTATGCGCCACAGACTTGTGAATCCTCTTTTTGATTCGATCGATCCTAGCATGGTCTCCTTGGCAAGGGAAAACTCAACATTTTGAAAACTGATCAGTCTAGGTTCAGCCTGGGACAAAAGCTAAGACTGCCTTACTGAAAAAATACAGATACGGCCTAAGGGCGACTACAAAAGTTTAAAATCTATAACATGGTGACATCCTAATACATGCACACAAAAGTCTGCCAGAAATATCTGAGTCCAAAAGACCAAGAGAGAACAAAATTATTCTGGGAAAAAATAATTAAGATTTAGGTTTGTATGAATCCCTAATAATCCACGGTAGATAAAGATAGTCAACTTTAGAAGAGAGAGACCAAGGTTTCTTTCGAAAGTAGCAATAAGGCTGACAGATTCCAAACCTGGCTGAGTGACTAAATCCATTAATCTAAGTCTGAATCTGAGTGAGGCTGGGAAATGTGGTGCCATGAGGTTTACAGACTATTGAGGAGAGAGAACAGCTGCAGATTTGTCCTCCAAAATTAATGTCCATTGCACTTTTCCAACCACCTATAAAAGCTGTAAAAATGAGAAAATGCAATAAGAAAAAAGTCAGCAATCATCACGTATTAAATGGGTTTACTGTCTCACCTTTGGATTCAGCCTTTTATTTTTACATCTTCTAGAAAAGGTAACTGTAACTATTACTAATCCCTAATAGCCTGCCCTAAAAATTTCTATGCTAGTTTGTGTGCAAAAAAGGAAGGGAGAGAGAGAAGGAGGGAGGGAAAAAAAGGAAGACAGAAGGGAGGGAGGGAGGAGGAGTAACATGCCAAATTTGGAGCATTTGAGGAATTATAAGTGATTGGACTGGGTATACAGGGCTTTATCATTAGACTGTACTTGAAAGTCAGAAGATGGAAAATGTAGGAAAAAGCTGAGTAAAGACATAAAAGGCAACTAAGAATGGTTTATTATAGAATATGATCATTCTTATGGAATGAACTGGAAGGGGGTTTTAGATGGAAGAAAGGGTGAGGAAATCTCAGCTAATTAATATTGATATACTTTTTTAAATTTTACAGTTTCCCCACTAAATGTCAAAGAAATTTTAAACTGCCCACACTTTTCCCAAACTATTTTATTTCATGTTTCATCATTTGGTGAATTTAATCAGTTCCACAAAGGAAACAGAAATGATGGCCAAATGAAAATATAAACTTCAAGAGCTTGGGAATCATCACTGAGGAGTCCTGCTTCTTCCCAGTAAGGCTGCTCAGCTGTGGGCTCTGGATAGAACGAGAATCTCTTCTGAACTTACATAACCTTAAGTCAAAAGATGAAAAGTGGCTAATAGGAAAGAGTCAGGTTGAAAAGGACGAGCTCTCACTAATTACTCAGCCAAAGTTTTTGTAGGAAGTAGCAATAAAGGTTTCATGTATTTCACACTTTTCCCTAGAATAGGTTTTACCAAATTTTAGTAAAGACACATGGAAAGATTTCTTTCTGGGCATTAACTTAAATCTCATTTTCAACTCATATTTTTAGATATCGAGTCCTGTGGTTGGCATTACAGAAGTGTTTCTGGAGGGTGGCCATGTTGTGATGATTTTTAATGGATGCCAAAGAAGAAAAAAACATTCCAACTTGGAAGGAATAATTTAGGCCAGAGAAGAAAGCACAAGGCAGTCTAAACACAAACCATCCATGTTAAACAAATGCAGCCATGCCGAAACAATAGTTTGTACTTCAGACCAAAAAATATTGTGATACTCTTGTGGGCTACAGAGATTCATATAAGAAATATTATAGAAATGATCCTTTTTGGTACTGGGAAACATTAGACCATTTGCCTTAAACATTGTGCTGTGGTTAGAGGCCCATTCCTAGCCCCAAAGCCTTTTTTCCTTGCCAAACTAAAGCAGATAGATACATGAGCAGGAGGCAGTGGGGACCAGCCCTTGGACACTTAAGGATTAAGTAATGGCAATATCACACAAGGAAGTCCAAAGACCTGGGGTCTAGTTCAAAATCTCCTATTATTTGCTAAGTATGAACCATTAGTAGGTACCCATCTGAGCCTCTATTTCTCATTAATAAAAATGGGATAATTCTTGCTCTTTCAGTGTCTAGTACCATATCAACTGTAAGGTGATCGTAAATTTGGGGGCTAATAATAAGCCCTTATAAATTGAACTTCTTGGGGCGCCTGTGTGGCTCCGTCATTAAGCGTCTGCCTTCAGCTCAGGTCATGATCCCAGGGTCCTGGGATCAAGCCCCGCATCGGGCTCCCTACTCAGCGGAGAGCCTGCTCCTTCCTCTCCCACTCCCCCTGCTTGTGTTCCCTCTCTCGCTGTGTCTCTCTGTGTCAAATAAATAAGTAAATCTTTAAAAAAAATAATAAATTGAACCTCTTAAGAAGAAAACATGTTTTTCTGCCTTAAAGAAAGCAAGATGGAGATTTAACTTTTCAACAAATTGTAGCACAAGTAGGAGAGGTATCATAGATATATCAACTAATGTTTAAGAACCACAAGATAGGAAAAGTGAAACTTTGATTTTTGGACAGAGTTAATGAAAGTCTCTTTGGTGCGCAAGGCACTGACAGGTGGTCGATCTAGCATTTAGGCGTGCTTACGGGCACTTCTGGTCTCATACAGCATCACTCAATGCCATGTCACAGATGATACAGAGAGTCTTACTAGACTCCCAGTCAACCTGAATCTTTCTCAGACTCCACCCTCCTCAGTCTTACTTGGACAAAGCGCTCAAAAATAAGTTCAGCTGATAAGTCAGACATGACTCTAACAGGGTGTTGAGTTCCTCATGTCAGAGCTCTAGAAGTAAGACACTATTCTTAGCGGGGCTTACTTGGGAAATATTTAGCAGTGGTTGTTAGCTATTCTAGGAATGACACTGAATTTGGATGGGATCAGGTTGGCGCCTCCACTAGAAGAATGTCTGTTCTGGTAAGGAATGGAGCATGGGGATTGTAAATTCAATTAGAATATTTTAAGCCATCTTGTGGGTAAACAGAAGTTCCTGCAAGCCAACTCGTCAACATAATTCACCCATGGCTCTGAGTGTTCTCATAAAAGGTGGGGAGCACTTCTAGTCAGCATTACCCTAACCATCATGGTAACTGGTTAAATTCACATCTTCCATTGATAAAAGTCAGAAACTTCAGATGCAAGGAGAATCACTGGACACCTTCTCAAAACACATCCCAGGGATCCCCATGAACAGCTTACCATAATTCTTGGCACCCAAATTGGCATCAGTGCATGGCCTACCCCAGCATTTCAGAAATCACAGGTAGATAAACTCACCCAGGAAACCAGAATGAGAGACTGTAGAAAGCAAAAAACAAACTTAGGGCTCAGTTGATATCTGAAGGCAGAGGAACATGTAGGCAAATTTTGCTTACCTGACAAATTTACATAGAGTGGGCTCTGGACATGAAAAATAGTAAATCACAGTCCATTTCTAGGCTTTCATATGTTCACAGTATATATCCAACCTTTTGTATTCCCTCTGTTCAAGAAGGCTTTTCTATAAAAGTCCTCATAAATGCACTTCCAATCATTGGGTCATTTAATCTAGATGAATATAGGAGTTAATATCTGTAAAGCACTTAGAAAAATCTCTGGCACACAGTATTCTCATATAAATGTTTGTTAAATAAAAAATTTAAGAATTTAGTACATCCATTTTTAAGCAAGTCAACAAAATTATAAACTCCTTGGAGCTTTTTTAAAAATTCCCTACAGTTCTATCAAAGTTCTGGGAACATACCACACATGTAATAAACACTACTTTATAATGGACTCATTTCAAATATTTATCAAATATCTGTCAGGTTATTCAAAATGAATTGAACACTTTAAAAAATTTATTGTTCAGTATCTAAGTTGTATGTGAACATGCAGTCAACCAATTTGTAAAGAAGCCACTGCAGTTTCTTTACTCTTGCAGATGCTCATTATGTATCCTGCATGTCACCTGGCAGGCCTCAATCCTGCATCTCATTCATCTCAGAACCTGTGTAGCAGCACACTGTCAATGCCGAAATGGCAGCCTCGATGTGGTCCTTCATGCCCTCAGATGTGAGAAGATGAAGTGGTCAGAAGACAAGGTTCTTAACATACCCCCATAAGAAGTCATACGGTGTGTGATCTGAGGAGTCAGGGGGCCACTGCTCCCGAGATGCGGATGGGGAAAGCTCTGTATGTGGGACCACATGCTAAATTCCTTGATCCCTGACAGTGTTACCCACTAGATGAGCTAAAATAGTCCTCCTCTTGAAGGAACTTTACTCTGAGTCTTAAATGCTATTACTCTTTCTCCTTCTCAGCATACTTGCCCTATTTAAAGTACTCTATTCCTCCTGGAAAAAAATCATATATATATATATATGATTATATATATATATAGAGAGAGAGATTATATAATAGATTATATATAGTATACATACTACAATAGATTGAGGCAGATAATGAGTTCCTTATGCTCATATTTTCACATTTAATTCTTCTACTTACTTGTTTCTTTGAAACATTTCTTACTTTCCCCATTTGAATTGCTCCTTTCTGGAGCTTCTCTCTGTCCATCTGCTCTTCTTGGGAATCAAGGTTCAGGTTAAAGAGTCATTTTTTAGGGCACCTGGACGGCTCAGTTGATTAAACATCTAACTCGTTATTTCAGCTCAGGTCATGATCTCAGGGTCATGGGATCTAGCTCAACGGGGAGTCTGCTTCTCTCTCTCTCTTCCTCTCCCTCTGTCCCTGCACCCACTCACAAGTGCTGTCGAGCTCTCTCTTCTCTCTTTAAAATAAATAAATAAATCTTAAAAAAATTTAAAAATTTAAAAGACTCATTTTCCCAGTACATGTAGTTTGCCATTCATCAGTGTTCACATGAGTACCAGCTTTGTGTCCAGTTCATCATGTTAGCCTGCCTTCCCTCTTCATCAGATGAAGTACATTTTCCAAAAATTATCTCCCAAGCTTCAGACTTTGCTGTCTCCCTGTGCTCACTGACACTGCAAGGCTCTCCTAATACACCTCTTTACCCAGTGTCAGTTATATTTTACTGATGTCTTTCACCAAAATATATCCAAAGATGTTCAACAAGCCTGCACCTCACAACCTCTTTAATGCTTGAAACATCCCTCCATAGTGGGGTGGACATCAACATAGTCTCAGCTCTCGATCCTCATAGTCTGTTTCCACTCATAGATAGATCAGAAAACCCATAGAGTTTAACATATCCATAACTCACTTCATAGGTAGGTGATAGCTCATCAAATCCTAAAAAGAATGCCGCACTAAAATCTACTCAAATAATCTACCGTTACTCTCTTTAGTCCTCTAACAAATCTCCTGTACTCAACATGTCCAAATGAGTTGCTCACTTAGAAACACAAGTATGTGCAAGATTATTATCCACTCCTTTAGTGGCAAGCCCAGGAAATTCCAGAGATGAGAGAGGGGTTACCACATGAATTCCCTTCAGAAAACGGACTTCCTTTATTTCATTGGCCTTAAGGAATCTCTTTTACTCCTCATTCCATGCAATAAAGAGATCTAGAGGAAATACATTTTTTAGGCAAGGGAAGAAATGCAAGACCTGCAAACAAAAGACCTCTTTCTGGGGTTCATATTTCCCAAACTTGTGCTGACTTTCCTTTAATCACTGAAAAGCAAGGAGATATTGAGTTTTGCATTTTCTTAATCTGAACATAACCATCACCTTCATAGTATGCCTCACACACATATAGCCACCCTTACCCTTCAAGAAAAATAAACCCATTCCTACCAGCAGCAGCTACCTACGTTTCCCCTCACATTGCTGCCATGTTCTCTTTGCCTACCCTCTGCTCTCTAGGTGCAAGGGTGTGATCAAGAAATGGAAAGACTTTCATCACCTTGACTTCCACCAAGATTATAGATTCCATATTATAACTGAATGGTTGTCAGATTCATGGATTGTCAAAATTCTCAAGGTAACTGGAGATTAGATGCTCAATAAATGTTACTTACTATTCCATCAGACTCCAAGCAAGGCCTGTATCTAAATTTTCTCATTAGTGTGTCTCAGCATTGTGGTATATAGTAAATGCTTAATATCCATTTGTTGAATAAACGAACAAATAAATGAGTAAATGAATGAATTAATGAATGAGAGATCACTTATTCTAAATACCTATTTTAAGGGTGACAAATGCTATGTAGCATTAATAACAGACATTTCATATTTGCTGTCTTATAGCATTTGCAGTCTTAAATAATATAAAACTAATTTAAATGACTTACCCAGTTTCTCACACTTCTAATACCAACTCTTTAGTGCTCCTAAAATCAAAAAAAAATGCTGCAGTTGGGAAATCAGCTCCGGCAACAAATTATTAAATATAATAACAGGGCCATGCGAATCCATATGAACTTACAAGGACAGAGACTGAAATCAAAAGTATGTGTGATATATTAATAAAATATATGAATATTAAGAAAATATGTACTATAGAATGCCAAGCTGATGACAATTTTGCTGGTTGATCAATGCTTGCTGATGAACATTTTGCTAGTTGTTTAATATTGATAATTTGTTTTAAATTAGCTATAAAAGCAAGATGTCCTATGGGAAAAATACAAATTACGGGGGGATCAAAAACAGAAATAAGGTGCTTTTACATCAGCAAGTGAAACAGATACATCTATTTCAAAATTGCAAGTTTGGGGGCGCCTGGGTGGCTCAGATGGTTAAGCGTCTGCCTTCGGCTCAGGTCATGATCCCAGGGTCCTGGGATCGAGCCCCACATCGGGCTCCTGGCTCAGCAGGGAGCCTGCTTCTCCCTCTCCCTCTGCCTCTCTCCCTGCTCATGCTCTCTCTCTCTCTCTCTCTCTCACTGTATCTCTGTGTCTCAAATGAATAAATAAAATCTTTAAAAAAAAATTGCAAGTTTGGGCTCTACATCCACTAAAGAGAAAAGTGGAGAATTTCAGCAATTATCCAGATATTTCAAAAGAGGTACTGTATTTTGCTTAGTCCACTAAATATCTCACACAAAACTAAGGGCTGGTTTTGTTTCACATGGTCTGGGAAATAGCCCCAGTATTCTCCTGAAAAGCTGATAGTTACATGTAATGAGTAATCTTTAGTCCATGGGAAAACCTTAGTTTTAGTGTGATTCATTGGTCTCCTATGCATTGCATTTATTACAAAATAGGTTGTATTTTATTATATTACTAACTAAAAATCAAAAAGCACATATATGAATATGTAGATCTAGAGAGAGGAAGGAAGTAGCACTGCTTATCTACCCAAATATTATCACTTCCTTGATTCTAAATACAAACGAATCTAGATACAAAATGCCTTACTCTATTCTTTGTTAACTGTCACGTAGATTTTAAGAAGTCCACCACCCACATCATGGAGATAAGGCCTGCTTCATCCTGCTCCAAATCAAGTACCAGCTGACGAAAAGCAATGATTCATTAACTTAGTTTCCTCTGAGTAAGGAAGAAACAGATTGTGTGTGTTAATCCATCAATATTTTGAAAATTTTTGAAAGGAACCTTGGATCCCAAAACAAATAAATGCAGATTTGGGGGAATCATTTAGAGGAAAAGCCTGGGTGTGTCTACATTTTCCTTACTAATGACTGCAACCAATTAAATAATTTAATTGGCAAAACTTATTAGTAGGACAGAACTGGAAACAAATTTATTTATTCTGACAAGTTTTCTATTAGAGATATCAAGAAACAACTGATGTCTCTTGGAAAGGACTAAAGATAACACCCTCTTTGGCAATCGACTGTGTGTTTCCTTTGCTTTGATTTTCCTTGGTTTTCCATGGCAAAAAGAATTTGCTTAAAGGTACCTCTCCCTGATCTACCCGGTATTCTCCATGAGAATCAGAGCTCCCAATATGGTGATGAGCCTGGTTTCCTGCAGCAAATGAGGATGATACCCTGAGACCTCTGAGGCCTGTTCCTCCAGGGCAATGGGCACCTGAGTAGATGAACCATAGAAAAAGAAACTGTTTTCCATTACCAAAAGCAAATACAGCAAATTGGAAGGAAAGAGAAACCCTTGGTTCTGAGGTTGTAGAGGTTGGTTGTAAGACCATCAGCTGCCTTGTAAAGAGCACATTATGGAGGACATAATCTTTTCCTCTCAATGGCCATCTCACAAGGCCTACACTGTAAGGTCCCAAAGAAGCTGGGAGGATGAGAACACAGTGCAGAAGACTAATTCAGTTTCAATTGTGACATTCAAACAAAGAAATGTGGCTGTTTGGGAGAACTGTCCTGACTACAAAGGAACCATCTGCAACTAATTATGATATCCAGCCTTATTTAAAACCATCATTTCATTTTGTATTTTGAGTTTCTCTAATGTAGTTAATTAAGGTTTCTCGCATCCCTAACATAATCATATATATATTTCATAATCATATATCTCCAAAGCATTTGCAGAGTTGTGTCAAGATTACTGCTATGAGCAGCAGAAAGTTGCAAAATTCTCCAGGATTTCTTAAAACTGTAAGTCATTTTCTAAATCTTCTTCAACAGATAACAATAATAGTTTCAGAACAAATTAATGGCTGACATCATTGGAGCATCACATCTGGACACCACGAGTGCAATGCACTCTTGTCCCTGCAAGCATGTGAGTTCTTTGCATTCAGGAAATATTACAGATCCAGAATAAGTGAGGCCCTGCCTCTCTGGTCTATTGAAAACCCTTGTGGGAGCCAAGAGGCCATAGAGAACATGTATATCATCTCCTCTCCCAAAGGGTCAGAGACTGAACCAGATGAAATAAATCCTTTCTCTTGCAGGCTACTGGCTAGAAGTAGATGGTTCTGGGGGGGGGGGGGGTGGAGTTCTTCCCATTAAGCTACATTTCAAATCTTCCATTTTTGAGAGAATAACTTTATTTCTTTAAAGATTTTATTTATTTATTTGACAGAGAGATAGAGAACACAGTAGGCAGAGTGGCAGGCAGAGGGAGAGGGAGAAGCACCAGGCTCTCTGCTGAGCAGGGAGCCCGATGCGGGGCTCGATCCCAGGACCCTGGGATCATGACCTGAGCCGAAGGCAGACGCTTAACTGACTGAGCCACCCAGGCGCCCCGAAGAGAATAACTTTAAAGAGGCTTCAGAATTCTCTGAAATCTGTCTACTTTTTCCAGTTATTAACTGAAAACTGAATTTGGAAAGGAGGTAACATGAACTTTGGTTGACGATCATCTCTTTAATCATAAGGAAAGACAAGATGCCTTATCAAAGGAGTAGAAAGACTGTCCTCTTCTTTTACTACAGAGTGGTTTCCCTTTTCCACAAAAGAGCTGTAGTCAACATGTAGAGAAAATCTAATGACCATAAGTCTTTTGATTCTACCTTTCTTTCCTGCTGGCCATTTTTCTACCCCAGACTCTGGCTGAGCCAGCAGGAGAGAGAAGGACAATTTGACTACTTGTGGATCTCTGGCAGGTTTAGTGAAGAACAAGGTTCAGCTTAATTTCTAAAATAAAATTTTTAAATATTATTTGGTACAAACTCAGTCTGTTCTCCATTACCACAGATACCAGGAATTAACTGTAATTTTGCTTCTATTTGATTCCCCGTAGGGACAAAACCACACTTTTAATGCCAACACATGCACATTCTAACATTACAGTAAACGTTTTTCTGACGCATTTGCAGATTCACAAAAAAAGAAAGATAAACTGAAACATTTGGCTAAGGCTTAGTTACTTCACTGAGAATCAATAATATTTCAGAAAATGGTGCAATGTAGAAATTACTAAATCTATTCTTTAAAAACCCTCAGGTTAGAGTTTGAATTACTAGAAAAAGAAAGAAATACAAATTGTTTATTGTTTTCACATGTACAGTAAATTCAGAAAATTGTACTTCTTTAAAGAACCATATGGGAGAGAGAGACTTTCTTTTCATCAGGAGTGGTTTTGCTTGTTGTGCCAAGAGCTAAAAGATGTTTTTAATAGCTAAAGCCAGTTTGTTATACAATCTGTCTGGATCTTGCTTATAAGAGAGACGAAGATCGCTTGGGTAGGAAATACAGGGTGTTGAGGGAGCTGTCTGAGATGATAGAAAAGTTGTGTAAAAAAACACAATCCAAGGGAAGAATCTTTAACTCCTGGTTGATAGAAAAATTGGTTTATATATTTCACTGAGGAGCCATGGGAGGCTGTTGAGGCTCCTTTTGTAAATGTGACCATGCACTGTATGAGGGGGAATGGGGCAATGAACTGGGTGCCACAAACATGTCTCCCAAACACCCAAGGTGGGTGTAAGTGAAGGATTCACCCAACAACTGCTTAAGAGGGCCTCAGAGAACATGACTGCTCTTTGAGCATGACTTTGGACCAAGGGAGGGCCAGAACCCTACCTCAGAGGCTAGGGAAAAAGCATTCTCAGGGATGGAAGTCATCCTAGGAGGACCACACAGACATGTTTCACTAGACCGTGTTTAAAAAAAAAAAAACCCACACATCAATGTTAACTAACTGGAATTTAAATAAAATCTGGAAACTAAAAACAACAACAACAACAACAAACTGAAATTAAATTAAATTAAAATTAGGATAAAAAACACATCAAAAACTAGTGCCATACCATGATGAAGTTTTCATGGTCCATCATGAAACAAGAAAATTAAGGAAAGTATAGTGCATTTTTCATAAAGTTAAATAAATGCATTGTAAAGGCTAATCTTTTTTTATAAGATTATATCCTTTCTATAGTTCTCAAGTTAAAATATGCTTTAATATACTATACTGAACCACAGGAAATTGCCAATATTTAACTGTTTTTGACCTGCAAAAATGGCAATTTCCTAGGTTTCAATCCCACATTAAATGATGATGATTGAATTGAATATGGGAGCTTGTAATGAACTTATGTGGCAAAATATAGACCTGGTAACCATATGTCAATACTCAGATTTGTTTTCAAAAAAATATTGAGTCCATAAAATCCATATAACTATAAATTGCCACTAGAGAGTGTCTCAACCAGCAGCCTTTTAGATTTTGACTGTTATAAAACAAAACAAAACAAAAACAGAATTTAATTAAAAAAAAAAAAAGGATAGACCCAGATGCTGAATGGAACATTATAGCATTGGAAGCTAGCTTTATATGAAGGAGAGGCTGAAACTACTAAATCTTGGGACACCAGGAGCACCATGAATGCATATGAGGCAGGGGCACTGGGCTAAGAAAGGTGTTCTAGTCCCTGCCCTAGCCTGATCAGGAAAGGAAACTGCTGATCATTCTCATTCATATTCCTCAATGGAAGGATGCAGAATGGGATCCTCCACTGGAAGGCAAAGATAAAAATCTACTGGTGACTTGTAGAAAAGGAATTCCAGAAACTCAGAGTGGTGACTCCTGCCAACAGTAGATGTTAAGAAGAGCAATCGAATCCTGTTTCTTACAAAAGATGCCTGCCCAATGTCAACAAAAGGGTATTTTTATTGGCCCTGCCAATTACCATTCAAGCATACCTAACTGGACCACAGAAGACCAACTGGATTTTCTCTGACTGGGAATTTGAATTTATGGAAAGTGAGCTAGAAGGTCATGAAGACTTGAAGCCGAGGCTGCTATTTTGGAATAGGCATGCTAAAGCTAGGGGCAAGCGGAGAACTGAGAAGAGAAAAAGTGAAGCAAACAGGCAGAAGGGATACGAGATCCCACACCAAAGAGAAAGAGATCAAAGACAACCAAGCAGAGAAAGTTCCCTTGATTTCACATCATATGCCAGTTCCAGGTTTAGTCACTCTAGAAGATCTAGCTAGGTCTTGGGATCCAGACTCTTAGGAATCCATGAGATACCCTTGAGACTAATTTTCTTTTACTTAAGGCAGTGTGGGGAGTTTCTGAGTCTTGAAAACAGAAGATTCCTGCTGAATTGTAAGTGATCTATTTAGTGGGAGAAGAAATTGGATTATAACCAAAATGGGCTGAGAGTAATAGCAGCCTAACTATATATTCCTTCTTTTATATCTCTTCTCTTCCATATATGCTTCATCCTCTGCTTTCTCTCCTTTTATGTAGCAAGTATGATAATTCAGATGTGGATATAACTCCTAACTTGAAAATGCTTCTAACCTTGATGACAACTAAGTAAGCTTTGGCTGCATAACAAACCACTCCAAGACCCAGTGACTGAAGCAACCATTTTTAGTTCAAAATTCTGCAGGTGGGCAATTAGGCTGACTTCAGCTTGACAGTTCTTCAGGTCTCAGCTGGGCTCACTTAGACATCCATGGTCAGCTGCTGGGTCAGCTGGGGGCTTGTTAGTCTAGCATGGCCTCAGCTCAGATGGCTCATCTCTCTTCTAGGTGGTCTCTCATCCTCTAGCAGGCTCTGCCCCGTAATTGTTTACTTGGCAGCTGAAGAGGATTCCAGAAGAACAAGTGGATGCTTAAGCTCAGAATCGGCCCTGCATCACTTCTGCTGCATTCTTTTGGTAAGGCAAATCATCAGGCCAGGCCAGATTCAAATGCTGGGGAAATACACTTCACTCTTTAAGGGAAGTGATAATCACAAGGGATAGAGATAGAGAGAGGGGAATACTAGTGGCCACTCCGCAAACAATCTTACCACAGGTAGCTCCCCAGCCCCAGGGTGGGGTCTATTAACAAAAGAGATGTGGAGCAGCAGCTTAGTCCATCTCTGCTCTAAGACCAGAGGAGAAGAGCTATTTTCCATTTCCCTACTAGCTTCCTTCTGTCATATACAGAGGCATAGGACACAGAGGACCAAATCCAGAGCATAGATTCACAAAGCAGACCTGTGGACTGTGAAGGCTGCAAGACTGGAGGCTAGAAGCTGGGAAAACAGACATAGCTGGTTTTAATAGTCTAAGAGAAGACTTCATCCAAAGAATAGCATTGCAAATACTCTCAAGGTATGAGATGGTGCATTTTGACCCTGGCAATTTAAAAGTATCTCTTTTAACTATAAACTTCTAGTTGTAAGATGCATAAGATCTGGGGATCTAATGTACATATTTATTAATAATTATTATTATTAATTATTAACACAGCTAATAATACTGTGTTATATACTTGAAAGTTCCTAAGTGACTGCATTTTATTTGTTCTCACCACACAAAAAATGGTAATTATGTGACATGATGGAGGTGTCAGCTAATACTATGGTGGTAATCATTTTGTAGTATGAAAGAGTATCAAATCAACACATTGTATACTTTAAACTCATGAAATGATGGGGTGCCTGGGTGGCTCAGTCAGTTAAGCATCTTCCTTCAGCTCAGGTCATGACCCCAGGGTCCTGAGATCGAGTCCCACATTGGGCTCCCTGCTCAGCAGGGAGTCTGCTTCTCCCTCTGCCTGCTGCTCTCCCTGCTTGTGTTTTTTTCCTCTCTCTCTCTGACAAATAAAATCTTAAAAAAAAATAAACTCATGAAATGTTATGTGTCAATTATATCTCATTAGAACTGGAGTAAATAAATCGAAGTACAAAAAAAGTATCTCTTCTGTGTGCTATTGTAACTAAAATCCCTTGGCTAGAAAGATGGAAGTGCATCTTCCGTAAGTACCTCTCCCATTCCTGCACGGACTCACAGTCCTATGGAGCCACTAACACAAACTACTCACCTCGGCTCTCCAGTCCTGAGACCAGCAACACTGCTCTGATATAGAGGAAGGAGCAGCAGAAAATGTGTCACTGTCACATCTACAGACCTTCAGAGTAAAACAATTAGACAAGAGAACTTAGTTATTTCAGCAGGTGCTGGATTCTAAATCATATCCCTAATACAAGTTTGTATTTGAACGGCGTAAACCTTTGAAGATTTTATGATTTGCCAAACCCAATGAGAGGAAACATTCATTGATGGACATCAGGGACAAGCAATAAGGAGTCAGAAAATGCCCTGCACATAGACTGGCATTTACCCGATGTAATTTGAGAGGCTCCAAAATTTCTAGGATTAGCTGCCACAATACTGAAATTTCTACCAGTAATTTTTTATGTGCGTAAGACAGTCTGCAAAAAAACTCTATGAAAATATAAATGTATTTCAAATATATCTGAAAATGTAAGTCACTGCTTCATTAACAGCTTATCATTTTTCCACTAGAGTTCAAATCCTAAGCAAAAAATAAAAAAAAAAAAGGAAGCTTGCTGAAAAAAATTGATGGGACAGAGGGGCCACTTAGTAGGGCCCTCAAGTAGCCAGGGGTTTACATAAGGTCACAGGGCACAGAAGAAGGGGTAGAAGGAAAGTCTTGCAATGAGGACCCACTTGCATCCTTTGTGAGTTTGCTGGGAGCCAGTCTTGTGGCAAATGATGGAAACTGGGGAGGGGAGGAGGAATGCACGGGGAGGGAGAGGACTCAAGTCAATTGCATGAGGAAGTAGCGTAGATGTCCATGCCTCCCACTCCTACTAACAGCCTTCTCTCCTTCAACCTATACCTATGGCCTAATGGGCAGTCCTTTGTGAGCAGTTCCTAAGGAAGAAAAAACTCGGGCTTGGTTTACAGATGGTTCTACTTAATATATGCAAGGCACAACCTGAAATTGGGCAGCTATCACACTACAGCCCCATGCCGGGTTGGCCTTGATGGACAGTGGTAAAGGGCAATCCTCCCCGTGGACAGGACTTTGAGCAATGTAGCTGGCTGTTCATTTTGCCTGGAAGAAAAATACAGGTAAGTTGAACTATGTTTCCCAGAATTAATTTCCCTGTATGTTTCTGGTTAAGATAAGCCATATTAGAGAGACCTATTTGCATGAGATTTAGAAGGTGGAAGTGAAGAAGCAGCCGTATCGTTTTTTAACCTTCACATGGTGGGGTCAAGGTACATTTGTAGCTCAAGCAAATTATCATTTATCTGCTGGCTCACCTTGTTGGCAGAGGGCAGCACCCAGGCTGGCAGATGCTCCACCTTCTCCTGGATCTTTCTTCAACATCTTCAATCCCTGAGCCATTCATTCAGCTCTGGGCCATTTTAAACAAAGGGCACTACAGTAACAAAGGTGGAGGCAGTGAACACTGACACAGGCCCCAGTTCATTCTTACAGTCCCAGCTCTTTTTGGATTCTAGCTTGTCCTTGCTCTCCAATACCTTACATCCATTTTCCCTTCCCAATTGCCTGCTATGCTAAACTTCAAGTTTTAGCATCAAAGATGAAGATGACAAGCTCACAGGAACTATTTAACCTGTGTCCACCATTGTGTATAAGATCAAAGCTCTGTAAACACACACAGACACACACACACACACACATTCACTTATGTAGCTCTCTTCCAGGGCCCTGGAAGGGTTCCTGGGCATTATATTCTAATAATTCTATGTTTTTGTAAAAGCTTATTTTAGCTATTTTTCAAATGCAGTCAACTAGTCAACTTTGCCTCCATGCCCATTACTGCTTGTCTTAGTTTTGATTTCCTGAGAAGCAGATCCTGAGACTAGGATTTAAACACAAGTAGTTTATTTTGGAGGTAATGCCAACATCATTAGGAAACATCATTAGGGGAGCAAGGAAGACAAGAAAGAGAAGGGAGTTAATAAGGTGAACTTTATCAAGCAAGATACCACAATGGGCAAAAGAGCTAAGTCCTGCTGGGGAGCTCCAGGAAATGATGTACAACACACTCTAGACATATTCTAGTCAAGGGACAAATAAGTTGGGGTATTTATTCACAACTCCTGAGAGTTGCTGCATGAAGGCTGCTCCTGGGAGGCATTAAATCTTCACCTTGCCATGAACACAAGGAGAGCAGCCTTAGAGGGCAGTAACTGGCAACGGAGAGATGGGTCAGGATGCAGTAAGGGCAAAGAAATATGGGTAGGACACTGACAGCATCTGTAACATTTCCAAATTTCTAGTCCAGATCTCTTTATTCTGCCCCAGATCCATAAACCAAACTGTCTACTTGGATCTCCATTATAGGATCTGCCTATAGGCATCTCCCATCTCAAACTCCTACCCTCTCCTATTCCTCCCTGATTACAGAAATTGGTATCACCATCCACCCAGCACCCAAATTAGATACCTAACAGACATTTGTGACTTGCCAGTTGGTTCCCAAAATTTATTGAACCAACCTCCTCAATACCTCTTCTTGCTCTTTCCTCTCACCCCACTGTCTAAGTTTATGTCCTATTATTTTTCATCTGAACTATTCCAATAATCTCCTAAATGGAGTATCTGTCCCTATTCTACTCACACTTATCTGCTATGCAATCCCCTTTCTTAAAATCCTCCAAAATCTCCTCAGGAATGTCTCCATTACCTCAAGTCAAGATTCTAAGTCTTTAGTTGAGTACAATGACCTGTTCCCTCAATTATTTCCAGGTTAATCTTTCACTCCTTTAAATACATTATATGTGACTGCCCATAGACATGTATTCATAGTTCTCCTCACATGGTAAAGTCCAGTCTTTCCATATGTGTTTCCTTCTGCCATATCTGTCCTTCTCCATATTACCTGCTCAGTCAACTTCTATTCATATCAAATATCACTTTCATTGCCATATTGTTCCAGACCTCCCAGGAAGACAGACATCTCTTAGGCTATGCTCCTGAAGCACTAACAATTATAGGGCTATAATCACTACCTGTTGGGTTAATAATAAAGGTATCCATGGGACTAGGATTAAGTTCTTTACCTGAAGATCAGAACATACCAGAAGTGATACAAAAAAGAAAGATACCTAATGGATAAGCATAAAATTTCATATCATTATCATATTCATGATAATGCTCAACATTAAATATGAAGACCAAAGACCCTTTTTTAGGAGGTCTCCTCTTCAGTCGAGAGCTCTCTTGTTGAGTTATCAACAGACTCAGCTCTGGGAATCCACCATGATGGTTCAAACAAGGTCTTTTTATACAAGGACTAGATTTTATTAAGATTACGATTATTCAGATGAATGTGAGTTCTTTAGTGGACTGCCCTGATATACCTGTCATAGATTACTTTACCATTAACAAACATGATCTAATCTGATTAACATTCCTGCCCTACAGCCCCTTAACACTGTGATGCTGCTATCTCCAGGATCCCGGCATTCCCACTGAGATTAAGGAATCAAGGATAGCATCTCCTGCCTTCATCCATAGCCTACAGAGGACAGTAACTAGAGCACTTTTCAAAAATGCTGATGCTATGTTCCCAATGTATTTTTCAGCTCAGTGCTATGACAATAAGTGTCCTCTGGGGCCTTCACAGAGGAAAATAGTTTTGGGGATGGAGAGCAGGACATGCATAATAAATCCATTCCTATATCTCAATTCTCTAAGTTGTTAAATTTATTTTCTTCCTCTATATTATACCAATGAATTTCTGGTCTATTTCATTTAGGGCATGTCACTCTTGAGGCCACATCTTAATCAACTGAGTAAATGGTTAGAAATACTGCCAGCTGCTCAAACCAGAATATTTAACCCAAAATCTGGTAAGAGAACCTATTAAAACTCCTGAGAGTTGCTGCATGCTATTAAAAAAATTCAGCCCAATCTAAAATTATACACTTCCCTCTCTGAGCTAGCACCTCCAGAATCCATTCTCCCACATATTCCTCCATCTTTGGTTGCATAAATTAGCAAAACCTTCCAATTTTTATTCTCCCATATTTGACTTTGCAATTGGTTCCCTGGGATATGCTAGAGTGTGATTCCAATTGTCTAGAGACATTGAGGAAAATCGGCACCCCCTGGCAAGGTAACTATCTTTGGTGAAGTCAGAATAGCTTCACCTGACAGGGTTGCTTCTGCTAGCAAGAAAAACTTAGTGGAGTTTATGGGTTCAATATCCTTAAAGTTGTCTAATTATCCCCAAGTTACCATTCTTATTTCAAGTTTCTTCTCTTTTGTAAAAATCAGTGCCCTCATATTCATTAAGAGATCTGGCAAGGCTGTGAATTCCACCTACAACACATTTTACCAATTTACAGGATCAGACCTGTGTGTCTGATTTGCAACTATGTCAGCCCCTTGATAAGAGCTGTAGATCAGTCATAGAAACTCCCTGGGTTTTTGTTTTTGTTTTGTTTTGTTTTGTTTTTTACCATGACTTGAGCTGTGAATTTTAAATCTTAAGCTATTATTTTCTTTCTGTAAGCCCTCCAGCACAGTTAGAAAGAGCCAGTTTACCTTACCTTACAGGGTCTCACCCTGTAGGGCAATCACCATATCTGTATGGTCTTACCATATCTAGGGTGACTACATATCCCAGTTTGGCACCATTCTGCTTATGTCTGTTATCTTGGAATTGTTAATGACATTTTCACTTTCAAAAGTGTCCCAGTTGGACTGTAAATTATGTTTATCCTTCAAGTACCTATAGCCTACCACAACTACCATTGATACTACCAATGGATACTCAAAACAACCACAATGAAAATTTCATTACGGAATGATGTGAACTATCTGTTTCCCATTCTCTAACGGCAAGAGTCCTCCTTGGTTTTAGGCTAAACAGGGCCAAAAAGTCAATACTAGATTCCCATATTCTTCAGGGTGTGTTCCCTATAACCATCTTTGGTACAAATAGGTACATGAATCAAGATTCTTAGTTACAGAATACAGAATCCACTCCAGGTATTAAAAAAAACAACAAAAAATTCACTATAGAGTATTAAGAGGTTACAGAATTCTGAGAGGGCTGGAACCAAACCTATATTCACAGCCAAGAGTAATGCAGCCAAAAGAAATGTCCAACGTAAGACTATTTTATCAGAAACCCAAATCATTGTCATTCACACTTGGCATCAAAGATGGTACTAGACTGTAAACTTATTACCACAGCTGCCCAAGAGATTCAGTTTCTCTATGCATGATCCTCTACCCCACATTGTTCCCATCTGCTTTCTAAGTTTTGTGCAGGTCATGTACGGAACCCTAGTTCATGTGTGGAAACCTACTTAGGGAAATACAATGTACTTTTTACACATAAGCTCTCTTTAACACACAAGGCATATTAGAGAAGCTCTGGTGAAAATTCAGGGGAAGCCAATCTTCAGTATCTGTCAAGAACTGGGAAAGACTATGCAGAAATCCATATGTAAGAAGAGCAGTGGTGGCTGCAGAATTTCTATTAAAGAAGAGTTTAAGGGACACAATCTCACTGGAAGGGGATTTAGGAGATTTGCCATGAAGCTGTGTTTGCATAGCAAGCACACTGTTCTTAGCTCAGTTGCTTATTTCAAGTAGCACCTAGGAGAGTTAATGGATGTCTAATCAGACCAATGAAACAAGCCTTGGCACCACAACCAGATGGAAAAGGTAAGAAACTACAAGACTGTTACCCTCTTTTACAAACTGAACCGGGGGGCCTCTGAACAGCAAAGTAAATGACAAGAAAGCCCTTGAATAAAGTGTTCTACCATACTGACAAGAGTCTTCCCTAAACAGCTCCGGGAAAGAGAAGACTACTTTTTTTAAAACAAAACTGGGATATAACTTCTAAAAATGCAAACTTACAAAATACTTTAAATTCTGAACTTCCAGATAACCTTGGAATTACTATTTCTATATTATCACATCTGAACTGGCACAAGCAACGAGGACCAAGTATGTTTTCCCCTCTCTTAATGGCATCAATGGTTTTTTCTGTCTTCCTAACTTCCAAGTAGTTTTAGGGCAACAATCGTATTTATCTCTGTGGGGTTCCTGGGACTTTTTCATTGCCTCAAATCTCTCTACGTAGGCCAGCGGATGCTCCAAAATGTATTTTTTGCATGTATTTTTTTTTAATCAAGCCATGAGGTGAACATTTTATATCACAAGTCAAAGAGGACAGACAGAAATAACTCCTTTCAGAGCCCACTGTGGACTTTGTGAGGAAGAGGGGCCTGCGCTATTACACATAAATTTTGCACATCTGTTGGCTTCTCAGTTCATAGCACTCGACTCCCTGGCTCCTCAGCAGCTCCTTCTCTTCTGCTGCATCTCGAGCTTTCAACTGGGGGAAGTGGGCCGGAGAGGTGATGAAATCATAGTGCCGCTCCAGATACCGCAGGTAGATGAGCATGTGCAGAGCGTAGGCCAACACCAGCAGCAGGATCAGGGACATGGCCAGGCCAATCAGAATGGCTGGTGAGAAGGAGGAGGCACAGTCTCGGGGCTTGGCAAACTGCCTTGCCTTGATGGTGAAGCCTTGGATCTGTCAGGACAAAGAGCTGAAGTGACATACTCTTTCTCTCCTAAGGTCTACCTCTAGTTGGGCTGAGGGTTCTGGACTCCTGGTTAACCAAATTTAAGACACTGGGGCCCATACTTACTGATTAATTTGAACACATGATCTAACAAATGTGAATGTGCTTATGGGGACAATGAAACAATTTTAAATCAAGACTGACCCAGAGTAACTACTCTAAATAAGAGCAATCATTTGTAGAAGGCAGATCCCACACTTAGTTGGCTTTTAGAACAGAATCCTAAACAATATCACCTCAGTCACCTAGTTAGTTTCAAAGGGGTACATCAGAAAACTGAATTATCCATGAGTGCGTTAAGTGAGAACTCATTTTTATGACTTAAGTGGGTGCTTTGCCATTTTTTAACGTTAAAATGCCTGTAGCCATAGACTTTAGATGCCTTGCCCACCCAATTGTCTGTGCACTAGACTGATCCAAACAGCTCCGAAAGGAGACTCTTGGCCTAGCTTCTTGGATCCTTGGCCCACTCCTCCATGAAGAGGCAAAGTGGTCTTCTCTTCAAACTAGTGCCTGAAGAGTCAAGCTCTTGATAAAATGACAAAAGATGGCCTCATTTGATGCCACAACTCCAGCCAAAGACAATGTCCTCACATTGACTGTTATTTAATTCTTAAGACTTGCTTGAGAACAGTATCTGTGGAGAATACCTGAAGGACATCTTGTCCATCCATTTTCTGGACTACTGGTTATAAACACACTGTATCTAGCCCACAGGTGAGTTTTGTTAGGCCCAGAGTTCTGAACATCCTGAGAATTTCCTATTAAAATCCAGACTTCTAGCTTCCATTGAAAAATTGAAGAGCCAGCAACACTGAGCCTGCATTCCTAAGAATGCTTTTTGCTTCCTAAGAAGCAAAAATTAAATTAACTGGAGCTGAATAAACATACTCTTTGTGATGCTGCTACACTTTACCGGTATCCAGATGGCAAACCAAGGGCATCTCACTTTGCCACACTTGGGGCATCACGCTACACTTTATTCTTAAAATAAATCAGATGGGCAAAGCCACCTATGTGGAATGCAGCCTTCTGTATACATACCTGAATCACTATCACCACCACCTCTTGCATGGACTGAGCTTGCATTCCACCATGTGCTTACATCAACGGTGTTTTAACAAGGCGCACCATGACATCCACTGCCGTGTTCACCGTAAGGCTGTTGTCACAGATGTTAGCACATGCTGTACTATACCAGCGATGGATGTGCTCCCCACAAGCACACTTCCAATAGTCTTCTGAACCCCAAGAACATGTAACTGAGCGATTCTTTCTTATCCTGGATGCTCCCAAGCTTCAGGGCGAAATCACTGTGCTGCTTCCAGCCAGACCAGACAGACGGTCTTATGGTTTTGTGTACCAGCCTCGCTAGTGGCTCTAATTGATCTGTTCTTCCTTTGTTTTTCTTAAGCCACATGTCTTTGCCCATTTTTTTGTTTTATATTTTTTATCATAAAATATATATAACATGAAATTTACAATCTTAACCATTTTTAGGTGTACAGTTCAGTGGCATTAAGTACATTCACGTTATCATGCAACCATCACCATCATCCATCTCCAGAACTTTTCATCTTGCAAACTGTAACTCCATTAAACACTAATTCCTCCTGTCCCCCCTCTTCTCCAAATCGGACTACTGTAGATACTTCATATGAGTGAATTCATACAAATATTTGTCCTTTTGTTCATTTCACTTAGCATAGTATCAAAGTTCATTCATGCCATTGCCTGTATCTGAATTTCCTCCCTTTTCAAGGCTGAGTAATATTCCATCGCATGTATACACTAGCCTTTTTCATTCATCCATCGATGAACATTTGGGTTGTTTTCATCTTTTGGTTATTGTCAATTATGCTGCTATGAACCTGGGTATACAGGTATCTGTTCAAGTCCCTGCTTCCATTTCCAATTCCCAGAATCATATGGTAATTCTATGTTTAATTTTTTGAGGACCTACCACCATACCATTTTCCACAGAAGCTACACCATTTTAAATTCCCACAACCAGTGTACAAGGGTTCTAATTTCTCCACATCCTTGCCAACATCTGTTATTTTCTGTTTTGGGCTTGCTTGTTTTTTTATAATAACCATCCTAATGGGTGTGGTATGTGCATTTTTCAAAGTCAGTTTTCTTACAGTGTTTCTCTAAGTCACCCTAAATCATTTCTGAAACAAGGAAGAGGTATAAATCGGTCAATTCCTCTGTTCTCATTAGGCAAGATTACGTGTGAATTATTCCTTGTTTTCGTTATTACTTTGTGCCTGCTTCTCTTTTTAAAGTGCAAGTGAGAGAAATATATATAATATGTACTTTTTAAATATTGATAAATACATGTACATTATATATATATTATAAAGTGCCTCTGAAGTCAGTGCAGAATTCAAATTCTGCTTCTACCATTTACGAGTTATATCACTTTGAAAAATTATGTAATCATCAGAACTTCAGTCATTGCATTTTTAAAACGGGGATAACAACAGCAATCTTGCAACATTATAAGTTTTGAAGACAAAGTATGTAAAATAACCACAACAGTGCTGACACACTGGGCGGGGGACTCATAAGTAGTAGTTACTGTTAATCCACGCCTGACACAGTCCTCGCTGTTGCCACATAATAAGGCCATGACTTCTTTACATTCATAAAAGAAAGGCCAGAAATCAAGAGGGTAAAGTAGTTTGCCCAGGTAGCTGACAAGCAATTTGAAACCAAGTCTTTCTTTCAAACTCCAAAATGCAAGCTCCTTCCCTACCCCAAACCGCACACCTCTCCAAGCTGGGGGGAAGAAGAAGTAAATCCATTTACATTTGGAAAAGATTGGAAAGTGCCCATAAGAGGGACATGCAAAACCGTGTCTATTTCAATGAGTTGGAAGAACGAGTGAAGCTTTCTTTACAGGTAAACAGGAGAGAGGAAGTTGACAGATGTCTTTCTGCCTGAGATTCTGGTGGTGAAAAGAAACATCTAACGCCCCCATGCCTTTCCCCAAATACTTTCAAGAGGATCTCTGGGGTATTTTTGACTCCTTAGCTGACAGTTCCATTCCTGTGCTAACTGCCAAAGCTGTCACTCATGCTACAGATGTACTTCTTATCTGTCCTGATAGAATCACTGCTCCACTCCCTGAAGGAAATAAAATAATTTCCCAACAGTTTCTCTCCCCAGAAGGCCCTCTCACTCCAGGAACTGTCAGTCACTGGGCTTCATGCCACAGCTTCACTCCAGCTTAGATTGCTGGCATTCCTCATTGATAATTATTAGTGACTGCAGAAATGTGACTGTAAAAGCAAGTCGGGGGGCGGGGGGCGGTGCGTAGGGTGTGGGTAGTGCACAGGGAGAGGAAATATTCTATCCTATTCCATTTCATGACTTAGAAGATAAAGAAAAAAAATACCAATATTATTTTAAAGGTAACCATTCCTCTCTTTTCCCGAAACATCTATATTTCCGGTGTTTTCAAACACTGAGTTCCTTTGACACCAAATACACAGGTGCACTGAGCATATGTTTTAGTTCATTACCTGGAAATCAACAAAAGTGACTTCCCACAGGCTTGACATGTCATCCGTGTAGCTGGGCAACAAGAGGGCATCATACTGCTGCAGGCTGCTGACACGCTGGCAGTGGTAGGAATAACTTGACGGAGCATAGATGCCAGTTGCATTAAAAGTTGCTTGGATTGAATTATTGAAAATAATCTCGACTCGCTGCAGACTAAACCAGCTCTGGAGGTGCAGCTTGTTGTAATTGGTAAGGGTGAATCTGAAAATGATTACAAACAGTATTACTCCTAAAGCACTTGGGTATTTGCTGACACAGGAAGTCATGTACGAGCAGTGCAATTGCGCCCTCTTTTGTCAGGTAGCAGAACTGGCTCTGAGAGAGTTTCCTTCTAGTGCTGAACCAGAGTCTCCTGATAGGTTCGAATGAAAGCAAAGGACAGGGCGGACCCCAAAAGTGGACAGTACAAATTCCTTCAAAAAGAAAAACACAAAAAGCTTGTTTTAATTTCATTTTTTAAATCAAAACTTGATTTTATTCTTGCAAAAAAGTTTTTAGAAAAAACTAAATGCTAAGCTAATATAGAATTAGCTAAATAAATAATGGTCAAAAGTAACCCAAAGAGAGCTTTTACTGTGTCAAGCACCCTTCTATGTTCTTTATGTGTATTTTACTTAACATGAGAAAGATACTATTATCCTCATTTCACAGGCGAGGAATCAAGACACAGAGAGGTTAAATAAATGGCTTGTGCAAGTTTAGTCAGAGATTAAGTATTGAAGCTGGGCTTCAAATCCAATTTGAGACTACAGCCTTTACTCTTAGCCATTTTAGAATGGAATATTCTCCAGCAATAAAAAAGTTATAATAGGGGCGCCTGGGTGGCTCAGTCGTTAAGCGTCTGCCTTCGGCTCAGGTCATGATCCCAGGGTCCTGGGATCTAGCCCCGCATGGGGCTCCCTGCTCCATGGGAAGTCTGCTTCTCCCTCTCCCACTCCCCCTGCTTGTGTTCCCTCTCTCGCTGTGTCTCTCTCTGTCAAATAAATAAATAAAATCTTTGAGAAAAAAAAAAGTTATAATATGCCATGATAATTTTTTCATTAAAAAACAAACAAACGGGGGCGCCTGGGTGGCTCAGTCATTAAGCATCTGCCTTCAGCGCAGGTCATGATCCCAGGGTCCTGGGATCGAGCCCCGCATCAGGCTCCCTGCTCTGCGGGAGGCCTGCTTCTCCCTCTCCCACTCCCCCTGCTTGTGTTCCCTCTCTCACTGTGTCTCTCTCTGTCAAATAAATAAAATCTTTAAAAAAAAAAAAAAAAAACATGTGACTGCGTAGAAAAAAAATTCTGGAAGGACAGAGATCAAATGTTAATAATGATTACAAATGGTGATTAAATTATGAATGATTTTCAAGTTCTTTTTATAGATAAATATTTCCTGATTTTGTTTGTTTTCTTGTCATGTATTGGACTCCTGGAGAAGCAGACCCTGAGACAATGATGTGAAGAGAAGAAGTATTTGGGGAGGTAGTCCCAAATTTATTTGGGAATTCAAAATATGTCAAATGGAGAAAAGAAAAATGACAGAGGAATGGAAGACACCCCAAAAGGACGCATTATTAAGCAAGTTTCCACTGTGGGCAAGTGCAGTTTGATGCTCATGGGGTCCACTGGGAACGAATGTAGTTCACATGCTTGTTACCTGACCTGAGGCTGAGGGTGAGGGAGCTGGGGTATTTATACACTTCTTTCAGTCATTGGTTGAGAGTTGCTTGGGTAGGGATGGGAGGCAGTGGACCCCTTTGGCTAAAGGAAGCTTTTAGGCGAAGAAAGGCGGACAGTTCAAAGTTGAGCTGGTATAGTGCTCTCAAATGGAAAAAGCCCAAAGTGACATAGATGGGGTACTGACAGTGTCTGCCGCATTCCTTTGTCGAAAGAAAAAAATAATAATCATAAAGCTATTTTCCTTTTGGGGAAAAAAAAGTGCTATTTGAATAAAAACTACTCCTATCAAACAGATATGTATATTTGTGTTTGTACGCTTGTTCACCTTGTGGGATTCTATATTTTCCTTATAAAGTTTATCTAAAAGATGATGACATGTATTTTCTAAATTATGACCAGTGAAACACTAGTGGTTCCATGATATGTAGTCAAATATTCTGAGGAAAGAGCTTTCTAAAGTAAACATAGGAAAAGAGGTTAATCAAAGTCACCAAGTGCTACAATCTTCCTTAAAAGCATGTCTCCGCAGTCACTTTAATATACAAATTTATACTGTGAATCTCCAAGAGGAGGACATGGTGTGCAGTCTTTCTCAAACATATTTGACCACAGAACCCCTTTCCTGGGGAATCTTATAAATATTTTTACAGGGCAGAAGTGTTCCATAGAACACAGCTTAGGAAAGACTGTCCTAGCACATCCTACTGGTTTTTTCAAGTAATGTTAAAGACATAGCTGTTTATCTCCTCTAAAAGGTTGGTCCTATAGGAACAGAAACATTTTATATTCATAAGAAAAAAAATATAATGCTTTGACATTGTCCCCACTCCTGGAGCAGTTCCTAACTACTTGAATAAACCACTGTTGGCAGATGCATTCTTCCACACATTAACACAGCAAAATGTAGGCCTGGGTTATCTGCTGGGAAATTCAGCTAACAGAGAGTTTTTTTGTTATTATAAAGTGATAAGCGTGATTCACTGTAAGGCACGATATAGAAAATAACTTCAAACCAGAGCTTCAGCTTTGGAGCTTTACATATATTTTTTGCTCACAGGAAAAGAGTATCACATTTTCAGGTTCATGTAATTTCTAAGTCCCAACTGAAGAAGGAAAATCTATACAGATGCTTTGGTAGAAACTAAAGAAATCATTACTATAGGATCCCACCATAATATTGCTAACTTTGCATAGTTAGTTATATGTGGCATTTCACATGTCACAGTGCTTGGCACATAGTGGGTCCTTGATACTACATGTTGAGTGAGTAAATTATATGGAGCCAATATGAAGTGCTGAACCTATAACACTCCAAAGTAATATCCATACCTACCTTATATCAAGACCTTTGGGAATTTCAGCATCACCAAACTTCAGAGACAAACTAAGAAAACAGAAACAACACAGTCCATCAAAATAGAAATAACCTTTACTTCACACTATACTAAAAAATCACCTCAAAATGGAAAAACTAAAACAATAAAACTTATAGAATAAACATATAGCAATTTTGCAATCTTGGACTAGCCAATGGTTTCTTGAAAAAATATAGAACCATAATAAACTCTTAATCATAGGAAACAAACTGAGGGTTGCTGGAGGGGACGGAGGTGGAGGGATGGGGTAACTGGGTGACGGACATTAAGGAGGGCATGTAATGTAATGAGCACTGGGTGTTATATAAGACTGATGAGTCACTGACCTCTACCTCTGAAACCAATGATACATTATATGTTAATTAAAAAAATAAACTAAAAATGTATAGAAGTATGAAATATAAAGAAAAAATTGATATACTGGAGTTTATTAAATTCAAAATTTTTACTCTTCAAAAGACAGTGTTAAGGAGCGCCTGGGTGGCTCAGTTGTTAAGCGTCTGCCTTTGGCTCAGGGCATGATCCCATGGTTGTGGAATAGAGCCCCGCATCGGGCTCCCTCCTCTGCAGGAAGCCTGCTTCTCCCTTTCCCACTCCCCCTGCTTGTGTTCCCTCTCTTGCTGCCCCTCTCTCTGTCAAATAAATAAATAAAATCTGAAAAAAAAAAGACAGTGTTAAGAAAACAAAAAAGGCAAGCCACAGAACAAGAGAAAATATTCACAATACATATACACAAAGAACTAGTATCCAGAATATAATAAATAAAACTAACAACTTAATAAGAAGAAGATAACTTAACTTAAAAATGGTGAAAAGACAAGCACTCCACAAAGGAAGATATACATATAGTTAATAAATACATGAAAAAAATGCTCAGCATCATTAGTCATCAGTAAAATATAAAATAAAACCACAATAAGATAAAAGCATCATGGTACAGTAATCGAAATAATTAAAACTTTTTTTAAGAACCTACTCTTTGGGCGCCTGGGTGGCTGAGTTGGTTGAGCACCCAACTCTTGGTTTCCACTCAGGTGGCGATCTCAGGATCGTGAGATCAAGCCTCGTGTCAGGCTCCACAATGGGAACGGAGCCTGCTTGGGATTCTCCCTCTCCCTCTGTCCTTTCCCCGCACTTTTGCTCTCAAAAAAGAACCTACTCTTAAGCTCTTAATATCCATATTTATTCACATTTTTCTGAAAGTTAACATGAGATTTCCTGGATGTGAGACAGAGTATTACTAATTCATAGCAATAACCACATTGGTTCCCCTTTTAACCCAATTCTTCTGCCTGGGCAACAGGATGAGAGCCAGATGTCATCCTGTACATACTGGGATTTGTAATACAGGTGAGGAACACCAAAATTGTGAATCTGGGAGTTTATATAAAAGAGAGACAGAGGTCCCCCTTAACCCCAAGAGAGGGAAACATTTGCTTCCTTAGTGTCAAAAATTTTCCTTGGCACGTGAAAAGAGAAGAGTACCAGGTACCTACCTCACAATGTAAGCTGATGAGTTTTATCAGCCTCTGGATGGGAAAAAATAGCTCACCATAAAGATGAATGTAAATAATTGTCTCTAAGAGGAAGACAAGTAGCCTCTGTGGGTTTCCAAGCACTGGAATATTTCCATGGTCCTGAGGTTCATTACTTCTTTTTTTTTTTTCAAATTATAGGCTATGTTTTTCAGATGTATTTTCAAGTTTACATTGCCTTGTATATTGTTTCAGAAAACATATATATCATGCATATACATCTTCTTTTATTATGTTAATCACCATATATTACATCATTAGTTTTTGATGTGGTGTTCCATGATTCATTGTTTGCGTATAACACCCAGTGCTCCATGCAGAACATGCTCTCCTTAATACCCATCACCAGGCTAACCCATCTCCCCACCCCTCTCCCCTCTAGAACCCTCAGTTTGTTTCTCAGAGTCCATGGTCTCTCATGGTTCATCTCCCCCTCTGATTTCCCCCCTTCATTCTTCCCCTCCTGCTATCTTCTTCTTTTTTTTTTTTTAACATATACTGTATTATTTGTTTCAGAGGTACAGGTCTGTGATTCAACAGTCTTGCACACTTCACAGCTCTCACCATAGCACATACCCTCCCCAATGTCTAACACCCAGTCACTCTATCCTTCCCACCCCCCACCACTCCAGCAACCCTCAGTTTGTTTCCTGAGATTAAGAATTCCTCTATCAGTGAGGTCATATGATACATGTCTTTCTCTGATTGACTTATTTCACTCAGCATAATACCCTCCAGTTCCAACTGCGTCGTTGCAAATGGAAAAATTTCATTCCTTTTGAACATTTGTTCAGAAATTGCTAACTATGCAGAAACAAAATATTTTCTTTACAGTCATTGACCATACCAAGTGTCAGTAAGGATGTAAAGCAACTGGAACCTCCTCATACAATGCTGGTGGAAAGGTAAATGGTACCATGACTTTAAAAAACAATTTGGCGGTTTCTTAAAAAGCTAAACATGCACATACCATATGATCTAGCCATTCTACTCCTAGGTATTTAAGAAAAATGAAAATATACACTCCTACGAAGCCTTGTACATGAATGTTTAAAGCAACTTTCCTTGGAAAGTTATTTAAAAACTGGAGCAAAACCAAATTTCCATCAAGAGGTGGATGGATAAATAAGTTGTGGTATATCCATATAATGGAGTACTTACTACTCAGCAGTTAAAAAGAAACATCACTTTGAAACATGTAACAATGTCAAAGAATATCAAAATCATCAAGCTAAGTGAAAGAAGCCAGACTAAAAAAGAGTATACACCCTATGACTATATTTATTTACTTATTTATTAAAGATTTTATTTACACATTTTAGAGAGAGTGTGTATGAGCAGGGAGGGGCAGAGGGAGAAGGAGAAAGAATCTGAAGCAGACTCTGCACTGAGCACAAGCAGGGCTTAGTTCCCCAACTGCAAGATCATGACCTGAGCCGAAACTAAGAGTCAGACATTTAACCAACTGAGCCACCCAGGTGCCCCTATATGATTATATTTATAGATAATTCTAGAAAATGCAAACTCACCTATAACTATAGAGAGCAGGTCAGTGGTTACCTGGAGGGCTCAGAGTGGCAGGAGGGAAAGATTACAAAGGCGCACAAGGAACTTTGGAGGGTGATGAAAATGTTTGCTGTTTTGATTGTAGTAATGGTTTTGTGGGTGCACAAATATGTCAATGTCAAAACTGATCAAACTGTGTACTTTAAATATGGGCAGTTGAGTGTATTTTATTTACATTTCAATAAGCCTGAAAAATAAGAACGAAAAAAAGCTAAATAACTGAAATGAGAAAATGTGAAAAATTTAAATACAGAAAGGATGATGCAGCTATGTGACATTATAATGTCTAGAAGTTATAACACCTCCACATACATTATAAAACCAAAAAAGCAAAAGTGGATAGCCATAAAACGTCCAATTACAAGCTTGAAAAAACATCACACAAATGTAATCTCATTTATTTAGTCCTACTTATCAAGAAACAGAAATGTCAGTGATTGAGCTGAAATTTATTGTCATACTATTTATGGGGAAAGGGGAAGGGTATTTACAAAATAAACCACATAAAGTTACTAAGAGAATTATCTTTTTTTCCTAACATTGTTAAGCTTAGACACCTTAGAAGCATTCATTTATGAACACTTTATAAGCTAATTTATTCAGTAAAGCAGGTCTCCAAAAGGGCCTTTCTCTAAGACTATTCTGATAGCCTATTACAAAGCACTTAAAATACTTTAAAGAAATAAAATTTATTTTTTGAATAGTATTTTACAAGTTTGGTCACTTGTTTTAACAGAAATTTCTCTACTTCTTCCAAGGAATCAGAATAGCTTAGCTATCCATAAAATGACTCTGTAGCTGATGAACTAAACCTCAAAGCAAGGCCATACTGAGTCCACCTAACTGCTGTCCCCTTTTCCTGATGGAGCAGGTCAATGGCCTCTAAGCTTCTGACACTCCAAGAGCTTTCTCCAGCAGTCCTGGCTTCAGTGAGAGCTGTTAACATGCTCTGCTGCAGAGTAAAGAACATGCCTGATTTCAACAAAGCAAATTCAACAACGATTCAGTGAGACTCTTCTAAGAGCCAGGCATTGCACCATAACCTGGGAACACGAAGGAGAAATACAATCTAACAAGTCACTCAAAAAAGAGCTGCTTTTACTCTTCCAAGCGCCCTAACCTCCCATGTTTAAAAGAGACTGAATTCTTCCGACTGTAATTGCCTAAGTTCAAAATACCCCCAGAAGCTCGGATTATGCTCTATATTCACTATTTTAAAAGATTTTCATAGCAAATCTGTCTGCCAACAACTTGCCTTTCCCTGAACATTTTGTTTACAAGCACTAAAACAAGCTCACCTTTTTTTAATCTGTGCTTTTGACCTTACATGGTTATGTCTTTACTTGGGTTTATTCTTTCAGCAACTCCCTCTCTGGTTCTTGAGAACCTAAGATTTCCTTGCCAGCACAGCAAAGGCATCTCACTAATGTGCATGATTCACAGGAATGAGGGCTGGTCTCAGTATCTGGTGCCTGCATGCCTCATGTACTGGGAAGCCTTCCATTCATCCCCATGGGTGGGCTGTCCAGGATGTCCGCACACTCGCCTGAACAGGACTCCAGGAGGTAGATGCTGCTCACTCAAGACTCATCCTAGTAGAGTATGTAGGTGGTGACCAAGAAGAAAGCCAGGTCCCACCAAATCATTCCTTTGTGCATTGTGAAAACCAAAGCTTCCCTAGGTCTCTCCACCAGGTAACCAGGCATAGGCACTATTTTACTCTAGTTATCGTTAGTACGTTAGGAAGATAATACTACTACTTCGAGTAGCACTTGAAGAGTTCTCATATTTCTCGTGCATACATTTCACAGTTTGATTTTCACAGTGCTATGAGACAGGACCAAGAAAGAGAAGGTAAAATGTCATTGTTAAAGACATTTTAGGCCCCAGCTCTATTACCAAATAAGCTGTGTGATCTTATCAAGTTTCTTAACCTCTAGGAGGCTTGATTTTGGATGGTAACAGTCTGTGACTCAACAGTACTCTGAGAAAGAGCAGATATTGTGCCTGTCAAGTCCTCGCACTGTGCTTGGTCCAAGGCAAGTGCTTCAGGCCTGTTACAATTAATAGATATCATCATCTCCATTCCTAGATGATGATCCTATGGCGGCTCCTATTTGTTTTGTTTTTTTTGTTTTGTTTTGTTTTTTTAAGATTTTATTTTTTTTATTTTTTAGAGAGCGAGCAAGAGAGAAACAGCATGAGAGGGGAGAGGGTCAGAGGGAGAAGCAGGCTCCCCGCTGAGCCGGGAGCCCGATGTGGGACTCAATCCCAGGACCCTGGGATCATGACCTGAGCTGAAGGCAGACGCTTAACCATCTGAGCCACCCAGGCGCCCTGGCGGCTCCTATTTGTAAAGTCACAACGCGCACTGCACTGGCAGAACTAGAACAAGAAGCCAAGTTTTCATTCTTTCTGTCTCTGGGTTCCCAGTGATCATTAAGATTTCTAAAGCCTAGCAAAAAAGTGTGGTGCTCTGATCTTCCCCACAAATACCCAGGGGTAAGAATAAATGGAATCAAGGTGTGCCAGTCAGCCACAGACAGGCAAGATGATCCCCAGGCAATCAGCCTCTCTCCAGGCAGCTGGCCACAAATAAAGAGCCCTGTAGGGAATTAATTAGAGCACAAGAAAAAAGTCCCAAGCTCTCAGCAGTGCTGGAGTCTCTTTGGTAGTCTGTGCTGCCACAGAATAAACAAATCTGGGAGGACTCTGGATGCTTATACTCACAATTCCTTAATTCCCTAATAAGAGATAATCATTCTGAATAGCAAGATACTCACTAAAACTTGTAATATTAATAAAATCCACTTTTACTCATCATCAATAATTTTTAAATGAAAAGTAAAGTTCAGGAGTAAAAAAGTATTTCCAGCCCAAATATATAAAATGAATACCGCCCCCCCCCCGCCCACACACACACACGTGCGCACACATGCACAGAGTATACAAAGCATTCTGTCCATCTAAACCAGGCCAGGACAAATGCAGACAATCTTCCAAAAGCTTTCATTATACCAGCAAATGTTGAAAGCAAGGAGATTTATAGAAAGCAAGTGGGATATGCCAGACTTATTCCTCCTCCACCAAAACAAATACAAGCAAAAACTTTTCGCTTGGATGACTAGAAAGCAGAGAAAGGTACGGGAAATTGATTTCCTCTTCAAAAGGGATATTTGTTTAATCTGCTTATCTCAAATCAAAAGGAATTATTAAAATCATTTTGAACAAATGTCCTAAAGAATTCTCTGAAATATGGCCATTCAAAGCTACCCTTGCACATATGCAAACTGGCAACGTCCCACAACTTCAGAACACTCCCTCGAATCAGAAATCTGCCCCGGCTAGAGTCAGCCTTCTCTTTTTTCACCCACTAGAAGATGTATGACTCTGCTCCATGATACATGATTTCCTCCTGCCAGGACAAAAGTAGTATGATACCTCACATTTGAAGTTGATACCAAGCCTGGAATCCTGTTCATTTTTCAGAATGAATTTGGAAAACCTTCACTTTTACAACTCTGATTTTCCTCAAGGTATGTAACAAGAGAATTGCTGGGGGAAATTTTTTTTTCTTTTATTTTAGACATTAAACATTTCATAAGAGATGTGTTTCAAGTTCACTACAAACGAACCTACCTGTACCATTTTCTGAATCGTCAGAAAACTTGACGGCCCAGTTAACAGACTACAGTCGCCCTAAGGGCCTCCAGCAAAGCAATCAACTTACATGGCACTTTCTTCACTGCAATTTGAGTTGCTAATGTCCACTGCTGCCGTCTGGCCAAAAGCTTCATCTGTAAGGTCCAGCCAGGTCTGATTCTTAAATTTTACTGTTATTCCTTTGGCCCAGAAAAGAATGCAGGGAATTCCATCCATGGAGACATTGACTGGGCTATGATGGCTGAATGCATTCCAAGGTTCTTTTTCTAAATGTCCTTGTCTGCTCAGAGTGTAGTTGAGAGTCTAGTTAACCAAATAAACAAAATTTAAGAGACGGGTTTGTTTCCATGGCACAAAAGGCTTCTTGGAGTAAAGGGACTAATTTACAAGCTGTTGAAACTTTCATCTTTCTCACTCCAGAGTCCATGTTACTGTGGGACAAAGGAGATGATAGGTGGGTCCATCTTAATCATTTAACAAGCCAAAATTGATAGATATATCTGAAAGGTATATAAGCCTAGTTCCACAAAGCACCCAGATTGGAAAGGACTAAATTATTAAAAAAAAAAAAAAAGCCGACTTTGCAAATAATAATATTAGCAATATAGACTCAAGAAGTTTCCAGGCTGGGAGAGAGAGTGGGGATGAATAGGTGGAGCACAGATTTTTAGGGCCATGAAAGTATTATTCTGTAAAATACCATAATGGTAGGTAGATATCATTATACATTTGTTAAAACCTATAAAATGTACAACACAAAGAGTGAATCTGAACGTAAACTATGGACTGTACTTAATAATAATGTATCAATATTGGCTCATCAACTTTAAGAAATACACCACAATAACACAAGATGTTAAACAAAGGGGAAACTCAAGAGGGGGAGGGATTGAGGGAGCATATGGTAACCTTCTATTTTGTTCAATTTTTTCTGTAAACCTAAATCTGCTCAAAAAAAAAAAAGTCTAGGAATTAAAAACAAAAATTCACCATGCCATGAACTAATGGCAGTAATCTATCTCTTCAGAAAATAGGAACCCAAATAAGGCAAGATTTTAAAATAAAGAAATTAATATGTTAAGCAAACAAACATAACAAGAGGTTTCTAGCTATCAAGCCTAATTCTCCAGACCACTAATATCCTATAGAACATTCTGGAACACTGGGTATGTTCTATATCTGCACTGTGCCGTGTAGCCGTCACTGGCTTTCTATAGCTAGCATGGCACTGGAAATGGGGCCAGTGCAACTGAGATTAATTTTTAATTTTATTTAACATTATTTCATTTGAATTTAAATTTAAATAGCCCCATGTGGCTAGCAGCTACTGCCTTAGACAGTCTGTCCAGATCGTGTAATATACAAAAACTAGCAGGGTCTTCTAACATCATTCTTCATCTTATGAAACCTGAGGCAGCCCGAGACAATGCACTTCAGTACTTGACTCTAGAAGTCACAAATATCTGACCGAAGATCTACTTACCTGGATCAACTAGTCCATACCGATTACTCCAATGTTAGTACAGATAAAAGAGAAATTAAATAGGCAGCAGCAATCCAAGCTTACCAGGAATCAAAGATAAACTGTTACTATAGTGATCCTGTCTGGAAAGCAACTAAAGTAAAACTGAGTATTGTAATGAAAATATACAAGAGGAAGTATAGCTTTAGTTTTTTATTTACGAGAAGACTACTATAATACATTTCCCCACCCAAAACTTAAAAATGTTAGTTATTAACAAAAGTATTATTCATATTTTCACAGTTGCTCTGACCTGATTGAAATGTGTTTTAAAAAATTTTTTTTTAAAGATACAACCTAGTTTCCTAACATATCCATACCTGTGTGATTGGTATTGTTGTGAAATTCTGGATTGGATTCATGTCTCCATTACTCTGCTGATCTGTCAAATAAATGATATGAGTACAAAGGCTAAATGTCACTGATTTATTAATGTACCTGAATGATACTAAAATGCTAAGCACCGTAAAATATGCCAGGCTTGAGCCTCTTCTGGCAAATAATTTGGAATACACCAGTTTAAGAGATTTTTACATGTGAGACTCCTGCCCCAATCACCAGTATTCAGTGAAGCCCAACACAAACAACACCCTTCTCTTCAACCCTTCAAGGAATCATACAGGCAAATACAGGTCTTACCGTTTATAACCACTTCTTTATTTGAAGATGTTCGAGAGATGAAACTAGAAAAAAACAAAAATAAAAAGATGCTGAACAAATATCTATATTTCACATTTCATAGGAAGTTTTAAGGAGGATATTTCAGTTTATTACATCTCAAGAGAAGACAGAAACTTACCTGTCAAAACTGTCCATTTTTTCATAGTGAATTTCTGATTTAAAAAAGTAATACATGTTCTTCAAAGAAAATAAGAAAAAGTCAGAATTTTTTTTTAATTTGTAAATATAAACCCTAATTCTTATCCACCGAATATTATTATTGAGGGCCTACCATGTACCAAGTAATGTACTAAACACTGAGGTCTAACCAAAATAAATAGTAACCAAATAATAAAGGAAATAAATAATGAAACATAATAAAATCTTTTACAGTGAAGTTTTATACTTATTGTACTGTTACCATATTAAAGCAAAAATATTCATTTTTTTAATTAAAAAACAAGACAGACTCTATTGCCAAAAAACTTTTTCTGAAAATCATGGGGATATAAATTATATATCCTTCCAGTGTGTCACTCTACACACACACACATACAGATGTACACATACAACACACATAAATTTACTTTTTATAAAATTCAAAAACAGGTATGTGTAAACATCCTGTTTTGGAGCCTGCAAAATTTTTTTCAACTTAAAAATATATCACAAATATTTTCTCATGTAATATTTTTCTGACATAATTTTTTTAACTTTTTAATTCCCGTTAGTTAACATACTGTGTTATATTAGTTTCAGATGTACAATATAGTGATTCAACAATTCCATCCATCACCCGGTGCTCAACATGATTTTCTGACATAATTTTGAATTCCATGTTGGTATTACATCATACAAATGTATCAATTTATTCAACCAAATTCCTATTACGTATTTATGTTGTTTCCAATTAACAAACGATACTACATTGAACCTTATTGTGGACTGTTTGTTCATACCCCCAAGAAGTTCCTTAAGATAAATTCCTAGAAGTGAAACTGCTAACTTAGAAGATCTACACATCTTTTTATCATGGAATATTGTAAACACATACAAATATAAACAGAAAAACATAAGCCCTCTTCCCACCCCCATGTACTTGTACCCACCATCCAGCTTTAGTAATTATCAAGGTATAAGCAATCTTGTTTCAACTATGAGCTCACCCATTTCCCCTCTCTGGTATTATTTTGAAGGAAATATCAGAAATTAATATGATTTAAGTATGTATTTCTAAAAGATAAGGACTTTTTAAAATAATAGCCCAATTTTCTAGAATTATAAATAGAATCATATATATTCTTCAGTGTTTGGCTTCTTTCAGTCTAAACATAATGACTGGAATTCTCTGATGTTGTTATATATATTAATATCTCATTCCTTTTAATTACTGAGAAGTATTTCATTGTACAGATATACCACATTTTGTCTGTCTAGGCATCCACTGATGGACATTTATGGTGTTGCGAGTTTGGGGCTACTACAAATAAAGATATAAATATATTTGTGTACAGGGCTTATGTGGAATATTTTTTTGTTTCTCTTGAATAGATACCCAGAAGAAGAATGGCTGAGTCATATAGTAAAAGTTTAACTTTTAACAAAACTGCCAATTTCACTATATGAGCTTTTCTGTGGCTCCACGTTCTTTTATAAATTGTACTGTAAATCTGTTCAATTTTATCCATTCTCATAGGCATTGGTTGCTATCACATTGTAGTTTTCTTTTCCATTTCCCTGATGACTAACGAGAATTAGCATCTTTCCTTGTGCCTATTGACCATTCATATATTTTCTTATGTGAACTCTGTGTTTAAATCTTTTATCACATTTTTAATTAAGTTAACTGTCTCTTCTTATTGAGTTGAAAGAGTTCTCTGTATGGATACAAGTCCTGTGTCCGATACTTGCATTGAAAACATTTTCTTCCATTCTGTCTTGCTTTTTCATTTTCTTAATGGTGACTTTCAAAATGGAAACATTTTAATTTTCATAAAGTCTAATGTATTTGTTTTTCTTCTTTTATTGTCTATGTTGCTGGGTCTAAACCATTTTCTTAACATAACATCACAAAATTTTCTCCTGTACTTTATCTAGAAGTTTTAAAGTTTTAGCTTTTACATTTAGCTCTGTTATCCATTTTGAGTCATATTTGTGAGATGAGGTACTTGTAACATTTTAGAGCCTGGATACAAAAAATGTATTATTAGTTTCCAGAAATTAGAAAAAAACAAACAAACACAAGAATCATACAAGGATTCAGAAAATGTATCTCTCACACCCTTTCGTGGACGCTAAAGAAGGATGTGCTCAAACAAAGTGAGAGGAAACCAAGAAAGAGGAAACCCAGGCACTAATCAACAGAGGCTCTAACTTAGAAGGGTGAGGAAGAAAAACTTCAGGATGCCTATTGCATATCAGACCTAGAGAGCATCGATCCAGATTGCAGTGAGAGGACAAAAGAGCTCCAAAGAGGAGACCTAGAGGGAGGGCTCTAGGTAAAAGGATTTGAGACGCTACACTACATATTAGATGAGGGGACTTGTGAAAAGAATTAAGAATATATATTTTTTTATTTTTTTTAAAGATTTTATTTATTTATTTGACAGAGACACAGCGAGAGAGGGAACACAAGCAGAGGGGGTGGGAGAGGGAGAAGCGGGCTTCCTGCAGAGCAGGGAGCCCGATGCGGGGCTCGATTCCAGGACCCTGGGATCATGACCTGAGCCAAAGGCAGACGCTTAACTGACTGAGCCACCCAGGCGTCCCAAGAATATATATATTTTTAAATATTGCAAATGAAAAAGGGTAATAATTTTTAACTCAAGAGAAAAGCAAAGAGTTGTATAAAGAAAAGAGAAACATTTATAGTATGCTAACTGCTTGTCAGTGAATAATACACGCACAGTCACACTGATGCCAGCACAGATTTAACTGAAAGTAGTAATGTAACTATATATTAGATGGGTGGGGGGATGAAGAAAAGGAAGGTAAAGGCAGTGTTGGAGGCAAAAACTTTGTCAGCAATAACAGGAAGTTGTTAGGCAATGTCTAAAATGTATAAATTGGAGGGGCGCCTGGGTGGCTCAGTCGGTTAAGCGTCTGCCTTCAGCTCAGGTCGTGGTCCCAGGGTCCTGGGATAGAGTCCCCACATCAGGCTCCCTGTTTGGCGGGAAGTCTGCTTCTTCCTCTCCCCCTTCCCCCTGCTCGTGCTCTCTCTCTCACTCATTCTCTCTCTCAAATAGATAAATAATCTTTTAAAAATAAAATAAAACATGTAAATTGAGAAATCCTCTACACATATTTAAATAATGTGGCAGTGTTGTGGGTTGTAGGATTGTTCCCAACTCCCTGGAAATAATCCGAGATGTATATATCCTTGCCCTTGGCTATATGCTTTGCAGTACCTCCCTGTAAGTAGAGAGTATTTCATGCCCCACAGTAAGTCTCAGCTCTGTGTCTTGGTCGAGCCAAAGGAACATGAGGGGAAGCAACAATGTACCAGCTCTGCAGAAACTTTCTGAGGTGCTGCATGTGTCTGCTGCCTCCTTGTCCCCTTCTCTCTGCCATGATGACGGTGTGCCCAAACAGGGGCTGCTCTTTCAGTCTAGGTCTTGGAATGACAAGACATGGGAAACAGCTGGAGCAGGCCTGCAACAGCCCACTGAATAGCTATCAACAGGTAACATGAGTGAGAAATTAATGTTCGAGACCGTAAGATTCTGGAAAACTGGAGTTGTTGGTTACTAGAGAAGCTGACTAAATGGGAGACACTTTTTTTTCGATAATTTATGATGTGTCTTGGTAACACCTGATTTTTTTAAAACCATGTATATGCATTACTTTGATGGATTTTTTTTTTAATTTATTCTTTTTTAAAAAGATGCCTTCTGAGGCACCTGGGTGGCTCAGTCAATTAAGCATCTGACTCTTGATTTCAGCCCAGGTCATGATCTCAGGGTTGTGAGATCGAGCCCAATATCAGGCTCTGCGCTGGGAATAGAGCCTGCCTAACATTCTCTCTCTCCCTCTCCCTCGACCCTTTCCCAACCTCCCCACTCTCTCTCTTTCTCTGTCTCTAAAAAAAAGAAGAAAAAAAGATGTCTTCCTTTAAAAATTTATAAATTAGCATTCTGATTGATAGTCTCTGGTGAGTAGGGTTAGCATAAATCAGTCCTCAGAACCCAAATACACCTAGGAGCACTAAGAAATTTAATTTCCTGAGCAGCAAAAGTGAGGCTCCAATCAGTAATCATGTAACTACAATAGCGATGTGCTTTAGCTAAAAGATCTCTATCTTACTTAAATTTCAAACTCTGTTACTGCAAGTTACAAAGTGACTGAATGCATGAAAGAAACATTAATACCCAGGCAATACTTCTTAAGAGCTTCAAGCTTTCTAATAATATCATCGTACACAAATAGACTTTTAAAATTTCTTTAATTTAAACTTCATTTATCCAAAAATCACATTTCATGATACAGGGTTAAGTATTCAATTTTAAAATGTCTTAATGAACAAAAAAAGAAAATTATGAGATATTTTATCTAAATAATATGAAAATTTATCAAGTCATTTAGAAATATCTAGTTAGCAGAACAGTTTAATAAAAGTTTCCTGAATAAAAGTATATGAATGAATGAATGAAGGCATGCATGCATGGATGGATAGATGGATGGATGAGCTACCAAACTGATAATATGCTTGGCTTGAGACTTTGCTCTACTCATTAAAAATTTCCAAGTGTTCACATATGAAAAGTTTTTAGAAGAGAACAAAGGCTTATTTTCTTTTCAATGAATCTATGGTCATGAACATACAATAATGCTGCTATACTTCTTTTTTTAAATGAACTATAATTTAGATAGGCCTTTCCCATACCCACAAGACTGAATTAACAAGGTTTTATAGGAAACCATAATCTCAACCAAAGATAACATATATATACATTTCGGGACACCTGGGTGGCTCAGTCAGTTGAGCGTCTGCCTTCGGCTCAGGTCATGATCCCAGGGTCCTGGTGTCGAGCCCCGCATTGGGCTCCTTGCTCAGCGGGGAGCCTGCTTCTCTCCCTCTGCCTGCCTGCCGTTCCCCCTGCTTGTGTTCTCTCTCTCTGACAAATAAATGAATAAAATCTTTAAAAAAAAAATATATATATATATACATTTTCACATCACTACATAATCTCTGAACTAAAGTAAGATTGTAAAGAATTAACTGCTTGAAGTTATCTATGTGAATAAACTGAGAAACACTGGTTAAATTTTTTTAAAATAAATAATAAAGAAACAAAACCTATATTGTCTCTAAAAATATTCCGATCCTTGTCCAGTAAAAGGGATCTCTGCAATACCTTTGAAAAGTAATCAAGAGCCTGAAGCTTGTAGTGGCTGGTCCCATATTTTTGTAGTCCATCATGAGTCTGCAAAGTAATGCCTTCATGAAGGTGAAGCTGAAACAGCTCTGCCATGGTTCTGTGCAGGAGGAAGACCACATTCCCACCATGGCCTCTGAGTCCCTGAAAGACCTGCTAACTGTGCTCACCTCATCTGACCTCTTCCCCTCTCTGTTCTAGCTACACCAGCAGTCTTTAGTTCAGCTCCTTCGATGCTTCATGTTCCCTTCTTCTAAGAGTCTTAGCACTTGCTGTTCCCTCCACCTAGAATGTTCTCTATCCTCCCCTTCCCCCTCCTCCTAGGTACTCCCTCCCTTTGCTATAGATTACAGCTTAAATGTCACTTCCTTAAGAACACTCTTCCTACTATCTCAGACCAGTTCAGATCCGCCTATTATATGTGCTCATAGCCTCCCACACTTCTTTCACAGCATGATTCACATTTGACTAATGAGAGTACCTCCTCCACTAGAATTAAAGCTTCATGAAGGCAGGGACTATTTCTGTTTTGCTCACCAATGTAGACCCAGTACCTAGCACAGTACCTAGCTATTTAAAAGTACCAAGTATTAAAAACATATGTGCTACATGCATGAATGAATGAACAGATTAATGAACGAGCAAAGTCTGAAAGGGAAGTAGAAAATGAGAGGTCACACAGGATACTGTGTGAGAGGCAAAATATTTCCTTTTGTTAAAGGAATTGTTTTAACCCAATTTGAGGAAGAAATATGTAAAGAAAGAGTGGTGACCCCTACTCTCTCTAAGCTTAGGAAACAAGTATTAATTTAAAATACAATCATCCTTCCTAGAGACTTAAGAACCTTGAATTGACCCATAAAAATGAAAGATATTTTAAATTTCAGATCTATGATTTGAAAGACATTCATAAAACAGCAACTGTTGTTTCTTTCATAATAAATTAATATGCTATATTTTTAGATTCAAATGATCATTGATTGATGTGATTTCTAGGGTCCCTTCCGAAGCTGAGATTATTTAAACCCATTAACCTTGCTTCAAAAACATAACTGGGATTTTTATAGTATTTGGTGTACATTTTACCAGTGTAATACACAAATCAGTCATCTCTGTACAAATGAAGTAAGGAAACCTTACTAAGCTTTAATAACTTAAGAGTAGTATAGGTCTCTTACTATTTGAAAATGAACCTGAAGGAAAGCACTAACTGATTTAGAAACAATGGGGGAAACAAATAGAAAATGCCTGCACTTATAGTTTTTATCAGCTGGTGACTTAAAGATTCTTTAACACAGTTTTGGCAGACCATCCTACTTGGCGCTATCCTTTGTGTTCACACTAAATTCCCTGATGTATTTATTGGGATGGCACATAATGAGCAATTAGGAGATATAACATAAGTTAATTGCTATTCAGATTCTGAATATTTTCCCTTATAGATAAATCTCTATAGTTTCCCTTATATGGTAAAGAAAGAGCCAAAGACAAAGGATACAGGAATAGAAGTTTTGCTTGTTAGTTTTAAGCGTATGTACTCCAAGCAATTATCGTCCCCTACCAGTTAAAATGATTCAACACCTTTTCTTTGAAGGACAGGTTATATATTTCTGAGGTTTTTAAATTTTTCCTTGCTCTCTTCTCTCATAACAATGGCAGGAGAAAACCATGAAATTAATATTACTTGTAAGTATAAAAGAAACCTGAACACTGATTTGAGTCATTTTCTCATAGATACATACTTTGATACATAATACAAATGTTTCTTGTGCATTTTGAATAACTCTTGCTTCTTATAAAAGATTGTATTTTCATGTCTTATTTATAAACTCTAGTTCAATGATTTTGTTAGCTACAGAATGATCTAATTTAATAAATCCGATTTGAATTATAAATATAGCTATGCAACAATATAAAGAAATTACAGAACCATCTAATTTCACACTTGAATTGAAGTTCACAGATGCGCTGAATTAACAAATATGCAATTACTCACCTTACATTCTTCCTGGCAAGTATTTGGTCCAAAGTCAGTGAAAATCCTATACATAAAAAAATAAGTGAAAAACTGAAGAAGATTTTTCTTCCCATCAAGAAATAAATCAGTTTCTTCAAAGCAAGCACATCTGTTAATTCTTAAATGCAAACAGAGCAGAGGCAGAATCTTCCATGTCTTGTGACTGACAACATAGTCAACCAATAAAAAGACCATAGTCAACCAATAAAAAGACATATTATGCATGGGAGAGGGTGGAGGGAGGGGCCTGATACTGCTTAATTTAGAGTATAGAGTGAAAGCAGTGGGTCTATTTAGGATGTTTCTTATTCATTAAAGATTATTAGGGAGCAGATTTTCAATTAACCTCTTTTTAGAAACTAGCATTGTTTTGATACTCTAACTCTTAATAAGAATCTCATACTGCTTTTCAGGAAGCTATTAAATTCTCCTCAAAAATCTACATGCATTTTTCAGGTGAATAAATGAGTAAAAATCTCTGAAACTTACCTAATTTTACTTATGTGTCCTATTTCACAGTTTCCTGTTAAATTCATGACTCTCCATGTGCTAAGAGATCTGGAATGTAATGGTAAAGAGCACTGACTTTGGAGTCAGACAGCCCTCAACTGCATTCCCAGCTCTAGTTTCCCCATCTGCAGAGTGGGGACAAAAGTATTTTGCTCAAAGAACTGTTGCAAAGATATATTGAGGCCCTAAATAGCCAAATCTGCCTTAAGAAAGAACAAAGCTGGAAGTATCACACTTCCTGATTTAAAAATATATTGTAAAGCTACAGTAATTTAAACAGTATAGTATTGCCATTAAAAACTGACATATAGGGGCACCTGGTGGCTCAGTCGGTTAAGCGTCTGCCTTCGGCTCAGGTCATGCTCCCAGGGTCCCGGGATCGAGTCCCGCATCGGGCTCCCTGCTCAGCGGGAGTCTGCTTCTCCCTCTCCTGTGGCTCCCCCTGTTTGTATGGGTGCTCGCTCTCTCTCTCGCTCACTCTCTCTCTTTCCATCAAATAAATAAATAAATAAAATCTTTTAAAAAAATGACATATAGATCAACAGAACATAATACAGGCACCTAGAAATAAATTCACACATACACAGCTAACTGCTCTTCAGCAAGGGTGCCAAGAACACACAATGGGAAAAGGACAGTCTCATCAACAAATGGTGCTGGGATATCCACAAGCAAAAAATAAAATTGGAGCCTTATTTCACACAAGACACAAAAATCAACTCAAAATAGATTAAAGACTTAAAACCTAGAAGAAAGCAAAGGGAGGGGCGCCTGGCTGGCTCAGTCTTTAAGCATCTGCCTTCCGCTCAGGTCATGTTCCCAGGGTCCTGGAATGGAGCCCTGTGTTGGGCTCCTTGCTCAGCGGGGAGTCTGTTTCTCCCTCTCCTTCTGTAGCTCCCCTGCTTGTGCATTTGCACTCTCTCTCGCTCTCTGTCAAATAAATAAATAAAATCTTTAAAAAGAAAAAAAAGAAGAAAGCATAGGGAAAAGTTTCATGGCACTGTTCTTGGCAATGATTTCATGGATATGACACCAAAGCAAAAACAGACAAGTGCAACTACATCAGACTAAAAAGCTTCTGTACAGCAAAGGAAGCAATCAACAGTAAAAAAGGCAACCCACAGAATAAGAGAAAGTATTTGCCAAACATACATCTAACAAATCATTCATTTCCAAAATATATAAGGTACTCTTACAACTCAGTGGCAGAAAGAACACAAATTACTCAAGTTAAAAATGGGGTAAAGACTTGAAAAGACGTTTCTCCGAAGACGACATACAAATGACCAACATGTATATAAAAAGGTGCTCAATGTCACTCATCACCAGGGAAATGTGAATCAAAACCACAAAGGGATATCACCTAACACCTGTCAGGATGGCTATTAGGAAGGAAGGAAGGAAGGAAGGAAGGAAGGAAGGAAGGAAGGAAGGAAGGAAGGAA